>NC_041389.1:91318177-91606385 GCF_002162155.2 Triticum dicoccoides | reverse complement strand
GGGTCCTGTTCATCTCCACCGTCGACCTCCTCCAGCCTCCATGGGATACTGTTCATCCACCGTCGACCTCGTCCAGCCTCCACCTGTGATTGTTCATCTACGGCCTCCTGTTCATCCAGCCTCCACCACGCGCTACTCCACCAGCTATTGTTCAACCAGCCCTCTCCACGGGATCCTATTCAACCACCCCTCCACGGGCTACTGTTCATCCAGCCCTCCACCGTCTACTGTTCAACCAGCCCTCCACCACGGGGTCATCCTGTTCATCCAGCCCTCCACCGTCTACTGTTCAACCTAGCCAATGTAAATGATTCTAGCTGTAGTGACCGTATGATGTCCATCAAATAGCCATGCTTCTTCAACCTCTGGTCTTCTTGCTCCAGTCGCCCAAAGCAGCGCCGGTCGTGCCGACTGCTCCTGCCTCCAATGGCCGGTTGTGCTGCCGCGGAGGCCTCACCGCCCCCTACTACTCCCACCGCTGGCCAGGCCATCCCTCCACTCACCCACACCCCCTGTTATTCTGCGGCGACGGGAGCCTCACATCGCAGCCAAACCAATGAACCCTCGTACTCCTCTCCGCATGGGCATCCACTGTCGCATCTTCCCCGGCTCCACGTCGTCCCCTTCCTAGGCCTCGCCGTCGACCACCGGCGTGGTGCTCTCGGCGCGGCGTGGTCAATGTGGTCAAAGACCGACTTCCATCGGAAGAGTACTGTACATGGAGAGGCTGACAGCTGGGTCCACGGCAGCCACAAGGAAGTGCCTCCTTATTACGCTCAAAATAATTATTCCTTCACCTGACAGCAGGGACTCACCGGACGGGCCACCGTATTTCGCGAAAAAATGTTTCCCCCCAGACTGCTGGGACCCACCGGATGGGCCACCATATTTTGCGAAAAAACGTTCCCCCTTTGTCAGCTCGGACCCACAGGAAGTGCCTCCTTATTATGCACAAAAAATGAATACTCCCCCTGCTAGATGGGACCCTCCTTGCTGGGAGGCTGACTTGTGGGCCTACTAAGTTGACGGGAACAGAGGGCTTTGTCAACTTAGTCAATATGAACGATTCTAGCTCCAGTGACCGTACGATGTCCATCCAACGGCTGTAGTGCTTCTTCAACCTCTGGTCTTCTTGCTCCAATCGCCCAAAGCAGTCGGTCGTGCCGCATGCTCCTGCCTCCCGTGTCCGGCGGTGCTGCCGCGGAGGCCTCACCGCCCCCTACTATTCCCACCACTGGCCAGGCCCTGCGGTGACGGCGGCCTCACACCGCAGCCGAACCAGTGAACCCTCGTACTCCTCTCCGCGTGGGCTTCCACTGCCGCGTCTTCCCCAGCTCTGCGTCATCCCCTTCCTAGGCCTCGCCGTTGTCCACCGCCCTGATGCTCTCGGTGCGGCGTGGTCAACATGGTCAAGGACCGACTTCCATCGAAAGAGTACTGTATGTGGAGAGGCTAACAGTTGGGTCCATGGCGGCCGCAAGGAAGTGCCTCCTTATTACGCGCAAAATAATTATTCCTCCACCTGACAGCAGGGACCCATCGGACGGGCCACCGTATTTCATGAAAAAAATGTTTCCCCCTGACTGCTGGGACCCACCAGCTACATCTTCACACGCAAGGAAGTGCGTCCGGGAAAAAAATGATTCGCCCCCCTGATCGTTGGTACCCAGCAGCTACATCTTCGCATGCAAGGAAGTGCCTGACAGTCGGGACCCACCTGGTCTAAGCATACGTAGTGTTGTCATTCTGGTCGTGAACGTGTACATACATACTAGTCGATGTAGAGGTGCGCACGTGTCGTAGTAGAGGCGTGCACATAGGATATACATGTACGAACAGCGGCCAGGGTGCAAGAAAGTAAATACGGCCAAGTACGTACATACGGGCGGGGTCTCGAACGCCTACTCGCACATACGTACAGCCAGGGCTCGTGTACATGGCTGGGTCGGAATGAAGAAACTGCGTCGTCGTCATGTTTATGCGGAGCCAACCGGCTCGGTCGGAACGGAATGCGTCGTCGTGTTCATCAGGAGGGCTTGGATGGAACAGCCGATGGAAACGAGGCCTGGCATACTGCAAAACAAAGGAAATGGCCTTGTGTTCGACCGGCCATGTTCGAAACGGGATCCTCTTCATTGGGAGGGGTCTGGCATACCGCAAAACAGAGGAAACGGACTTGTGTTCGACCTCCTACGGTCAAAACGGGGTCCTGTTGATCGGAAGGGCTGTGGTGTACCGCAAAACGGAGGAAAGGGACTTGTGTTGGAGAACTACGGTCGAAACGGGGGGTCCTATTCATCAGGAGGGGTGTGGCATACCGCAAAACGGGACTCCACAGGATACTGTTCATCTCCACTGTCGACCTCCTCCAGCCTCCACGGGCTACTGTTCATCCACCGTTGACCTCCTCCAACCTCCACCTGTGACTGTTCATCCACGGCCTCCTGTTCATCTAGCCTCCACCGCGTGCTACTCCACCGGCTACTATTCGAACAACCCTCTCCACGGTCTCCTGTTCAACCAGCCCTCCACGGGTAACTGTTCATCCAGCCCTCCACCATCTACTGTTCAACCAACCCTCCACCACGGGGTCGTCCTGTTCAAATAGCCCTCCAAAGGGTCGTCCTGTTCATCCAGCCCTCCACGGGGTCCTGTTCATCCAGCCCCAACCGGCTCGATCAATCGGGGTCATATTCATCCAGAGACAACCATGGGGTCATGTTCATCCACTCCCACCGGGAACTGTTCATCCAAGACCCCCAGCAACGCTAACTGTTCATCCAAACCCCCCAGCAACGCTCACTGTTCATCCAAAGGCAGCATCAATCGGCTTCAGTTAGCAGCAGTAGCAAAGGAATCGCTCGATCGCTTGGGTTCAGTAATGCGTAGCCTACAGTGCAATCGCCCGGGTTCAGTTAGGCGACGCCTCACTCGGGTTTAGTTAGAGCCCAATGCCTTGCACCCACGCGCGTACGGTATGAAAGAAACGCGCATCGCTTGCCCCCCGACCACCCACCGTAACCGGGAACTTCCCGATATTTTCCTCGCCCTCGCTTCTATCACGGTTTTTTCCGTCATGGACGGCCCAAAGAATGTCATGCAGCTGCGTCTCCGGCCCGCCCAGGACGAAAAGCCCATTTTCTGTCATGATTTTTTGTCATAGAAGTAGGAGCCCACCACATCTATGATGATACCGGGTTTTGTCACAATTATTGTCATAAAAGTGTCATAAGTATGACAGAAAAATATCGTTCGGCCCAAAATGTCATGGATGTGTCTTTTTTTGTAGTGGGAAGGGATGATGCAGCACAGCGGCGGTCTGAAACCATGGTTATCGAACCAGTAGGAGAACCAAGCAACACAACGTAAATAGCCCCTGCACACAAATAACAACACCTCGCAACCCGACGTGTTAAAGGGGTTGTCAATCCCTTTCGGGGTACGGCGCCTCAAGATAGGCAAAGGACACGTGAGGTAAACTTGTAGATGGGATAAATAGATCGCGGAACAAATAAATTGCAGCAAGGTATTTTTGTATTTTTTGGTTTAATAGATCTGAAAATAAACGCAAGGAAAAATTAGATCGCAAGGCAACTATATGAGAAAGGAGACCCGAGGGCTGTAGGTTTCACTAGTGGCTTCTCTTGAGAAAAATAGCAAACGGTGGGTGAACAAATTACTGTTTGGAAATTGATAGAACTTCAAATAATTATGATGATATCCAGGCAATGATCATTACATAGGCATCACGTCCAAGATTAGTAGACCGACTCCTACCTGCATCTACTACTATTACTCCACACATCGACCGCTATCCAGCATGCATCCAGTGTATTAAGTTCATGGAAAAATGGAGTAATGAAATAAGAATGATGACATGATGTAGACAAGATCCATTTATCTATTGCAGCAGATATGGATCCCATCTTTTTATCCTTAGTAGCAATGATACATACGTGTCGGTTCCCTTTGTGTCACTTGGATCAAGCACCGTAAGATCGAACCCACTACCGGGCACCTCTTCCCATTGCAAGATAAATAGATCAAGTTGGCCAGACAAAACCCAAATATTGGAGAAGAAATACGAGGCTATAAGTAATCACACATATAAGAGATCAAAGAAACTCAAATAACTTTCATGGATATAAAAAGATATAACTGATCATAAACTCGAAGTTCATTAGAACCCAGCAAACACACCGCCAAAAGACTTACATAATATGGATCTCCAAGAGACCATTGTATTGATAATCAGAGAGAGAGAGAGGAAGCCATCTAGCTACTAACTATGGACCCGAAGGTCTACAAAGAACTACTCACGCATCATTTGAGAGGCACCAATGGAAGTGGTGAACCCCTCCATGATGGTGTCTAGATTGGATCCGGTGGTTCTGGACTCTGCGGTGGCTGGATCAATATTTCGTCGACTCCCCTAGGGTTTCTAGAATATTGGGGTATTTATAGAGCAAAGAGGTGCTCCAAGGGGCACCCGACGTGGGCACAACCCAGCAGGGCGCGCCTGGGCCTCCTGGCATGCCCTGGTGGGTTTCCCCTCCTCGGGACTCCCCCCAGGTGCAACCGAGGCCCAACTTCTTCCTTCTGGTCCATAAAAAATCATCGTAAATTAGCGTGGCATTTGGACTCCGTATGATATTGATTTCCTCCGATGTAAAAAACATGCAGAAAACAGCAACTGGCACTTGGCACTATGTCAATAGGTTAGTACCAAAAAATGATATAAAATGACTATATAATGATTATAAAACATCCAAGATTGATAATAAAATAGCATGGAATAATCAAAAATTATAGATACATTGGAGATGTATCAGCATCCCCAAGCTTAACTCCTGCTCGTCCTCGAGTAGGTAAGTGATAAATATAGAATTTTTTATGTGCAGTGTTGTTTATCATGTCATATCATATTCTTTTCTTTATAGCATGGACATTTGGATGTTTATGTAATTCAAAGCAATAGTCTAGTTTTGACATAATAATTTAGATACTCAAGCATATCAACAAGTAACCATGTCTTTCAAAATATCAATGCTAAAGCAAGTTATCCCTAGCCCATCATGCTCAAACATTGATCCATTCATGAAACACACTCTAATATTAGCTACACCCAATACTTAAGTACGATCATATTGTCCCCTAGTTGGTGCTTTTATAAGAAGGGATGGAGACTCAATTTCAAAAATAAAAATTGCATAAAGTAAAAGAAAGGCCCTTCCCAGAGGGAAGTAGGGATTTGTAGAGGTGCTAGAGCTCAAAGCGAAAAATAGAGATAAAAACATTTTGGGAGGTGTATCCATCCCGAAAACAACTTGGAGCATCCCAACACTTTCCATGCTAGATATATCATAGGCGGTTCCCAAACAGAAAATAAAGTTTATTCCATTTTCCACCATAACTTTCACTTTCCATGGCTAGCCGTATCCACGGGTACCCTCCATACCAACACTTTCCAAGGAATTTATTATTTGACAACATAAAGTAATTTCATTTTTGCATTTCGGGACTGGGCATCCCTAATACCTTTGCCTTTCTCTCGTGCAATGACAAGTGAATAAACACTCGTCGTGAGAATAACACATCTAGCATGGAAAATATTACCTACTCGTCACCGTTCTGCGAGCGAAACAAACACACAAAAGAGAAGTTCATTTTTAAAATTAGATATGGCGCATGCAAATTTGCTTAGAATGGTAAAATAATACCGCATATAGGTAGATATAGTGGACTCATGTGGAAAAACTAGTTTAAAGGATTTTGGATGCACAAGTAGAGGTCATACTTGGTGCAAAATGAAGGCAAGCAAAAAGATTGAGAATCGACCAACCAAGAAACGAATAATCTCATAAGCAAGCATTAAGCATAATTAACACCGAATAATGCACCACAAGTAGGATATAATTTTCATTGCATGATTATTGACTTTCGTGCATGCATAGGGAATCACAAACCTTAACAACAATATTCTTACTAGAGCACAATTACTCATCAACATAACTCATATATCACATCATCATATCTCAAAACTATTACTAAGAATCAATTTTATTTTGTCCAATGATCTTCATGACATAATTTTTTTTCTTTCTTTATCCTTCTTGGATATCTATCACTTTGGGACTAATTTTCATGTGTTGATTTTCATAAGGTCAAACAAATATAAGTGAAGATCATGAGCATAACATATTTTCTTTCTCTCAAAACAATTTAAGTGAAGCAAGAGAGAATTTCTTCAAAAATACTAAGCACACCGTGATCAAAAAGATATAAGTGAAGCACTAGAGCAAGTCCATTGCTCATAAAAATTTAAGTGAAGCAAAGAGAGCAATTCTAACAAGTCAAGACATAATTTTGGCTGTCTCAAATAGGTGTGTCCGGCAAGGATTGATGACTTAAAACACAAAATAAAACAAGCAAAGAAACATATCATACAAGATGCACCAAGCAAAACACATATCATGTGACAAATAAGAATATAGCCTCGAGTAAAATACCGATGGTCGTTAAACGCAAAACTTGAAAACTTCAATCACACAAAACTCAACAAAACCCTTGTGAGATCCATTAGTAAAAGAAAGCAAACCACTACTATAAGTGCTGTATAAAACCAATTCTTCTTTTATTTTGTATTATATCTACTATATTCCAACTTTTCTATGGAAAAAACTTATCAAAGAAAACCATAGAGCCATCAAAATAAGCAGACAACACAAAGAAACAAAATCTGTCAAAACAGAACAGTCTGTAGTAATCTGGAACTTTCGACTACTTCTCTAACTCAAAATCTTCTACCAAATTAGGAAGACCAGCATAATTTGTATATTAATCTTCTGCAAAACGAATAAGGGCAAAAGCTCTTATCTGTGATTTATGAGAATTATTTTCGTGAGCCCAAAGTTTCTGTTTTTTTCAGCAAGATCAAACAACTATCACCCCAGAAGATCCTAAAGTCTTTACTTGGCACAAAACCTAATTAAACAAAAAAACACAATCATACGAGTAGCATAATTGTGCTAACACACAACAACATTAAGCAAAAAGCAAAAAATAAATTTTATTCATTGGGTTGCCTCCCAACAAGCGCTATAGTTTTACGCCCTTAGCTAGGCATAAAGCAAGGATCTAAGTTTTGTCATCCTTTTTATTCTTAATTTTCTTAGAGGTATTTTCATCATGGGGTTTTGTAAACACAACGTAAAACATATTATCCATGGTAACTTTAGCATTTCTTAGTTGGTTTTCATCATACCCCTTTTGATTACCCGCAACAATCCAAGAGTAGTGTTGATTAACATTATTAAAAACTTGTTGGATTATATCTAGAACGGGGACTTTCTTTTTAAGATTCTCATCAAATATCTTATTATCCCCAAGCAGATGCCTTAGTGCATAATCACTATTGTAAAGAATTTCATCTATCACGGGTTTTCATGATTCGTACCATAAAAATCAAAGATTTCCCTAGCTTCTCGCATTATGTAGTCAAATTCATTTATGAGGACGAGAGTGGCCAAATTTTTGGCCCCTAGGATTCTTTATGTCAGGGAGCTCAAAAAACAATCTTTGCAAAGTAGGATGGGTTTGAATAAATTTACTTTCAAGTTTCAGAACTAGTGCTGAAATAGCATCCGCATAAGATCTACTAGTTTTAAGTATAGGAGCATCATCAATAATTAGATTCCCAGCACAATTGAAAAATTCTTGAATACGTTCTTTTCCCATAACATTCCCTTGCCCCAAGTTAAAAAAATTAGCATCCAGATTGCCCGTACGTCCAAATTTAGGAGTTAAGCCATCATCTGTTGGTGCCATACCAAAATCACTCATGATTGCAAGCAAAGGATATATCTGACAAGAAAATGGCGAACGGACAAAGAGAGGCAAATAAAAAGGACAAATTTTTTGAAGTGGGGGAGAGGAAAACTAGAGGCAAATGGCGACTAATGTAAATTACAAGGATATGAAATTTGTGATTAGGAACCTGGTTATGTTGAAGATCCTCCCCGACAACCGCGCCAGAGATTCCTTTTGATGTCGCTTGAAGCTACGTACGTATTTCCCCAAAGAGCAAGGGATGATGCAACACAGCGGCGGTAGGTATTTCCCTCAGATATGAAACCAAGGTTATCGAACCAGTAGGAGAACCAAGCAACACAATGTGAACAGCCCCTGCACACAAATAACAACACCTCGCAACTCGACGTGTTAAAGGGGGCGTCAATCCCTTTCGGGGTACGGCACCTCAAGATAGACAAAGGATGTGAGGTAAATTTGTAGATAGGATAAATAGATCGTGGAACAAACAAATTGCAGTAAGGTATTTTTGTATTTTTTGGTTTAATAGATCTGAAAAAAAACGCAAGGAAAAAGTAGATCACAAGGCAAATATATGACAAAGAAGACCTGGGGGCCATAGGTTTCACTAGTGGCTTCTCTCGAGAAAAATAGCAAACAGTGGGTGAACAAATTACTGTTGGGAAATTGATAGAACTTCAAATAATTATGATGATATACAGGCAATGATCATTACATAGGCATCACGTCCAAGATTGGTAGACTGACTCCTGCCTGCATATACTACTATTACTCCACACATCGACCGCTATCAAGCATGCATCTAGTGTATTAAGTTCATGGAAAAATGGAGTAATGCAATAAGAATGATGACATGATGTAGACAAGATCCATTTATCTATTGCGGCAAATATGGATCCCATCTTTTTATCCTTAGTAGCAACGATACATACGTGTCGGTTCCCTTTCTGTCACTGGGATCAAGCACCGTAAGATCGAACCCACTACCGGACACCTCTTCCCATTGCAAGATAATAGATCAAGTTGGCCAAACAAAACCCAAATATCAGAGAATAAATATGAGGCTATAAGTAATCACACATTTAGGAGATCAAAGAAACTCAAATAACTTTCATGGATATAAAAAGATATAACTGATCATAAACTCGGATTTCATCAGATCCCAACAAATACACCGCCAAAAGACTTACATCATATGGATCTCCAAGAGACCATTGTACTGATAAGAGAGAGAGAGAGAGAGAGAGAGAGAGAGGAAGCCATCTAGCTACTAACTACGGACCCAAAGGTCTACAAAGAACTACTCACGCATCATTGGCGAGGCACCAATGGAAGTGGTGAACCCCTCTGTGGTGGTGTCTAGATTGGATCTGGTGGTTCTAGACTCTGCGGCGGCTGGATGAATATTTTGTCGACTCCCCTAGGGTTTCGGGAATATTGGGGTATTTATAGAGCAAAGAGGCGGTCCAGGAGCACCTGAGGTGGGCACAACCCACCAGGGCGCGCCTGGGCCTCCTGGCGCGCCCTGGTGGGTTGTCCCTCCTCGGCACTCCCCCAGGTGCAACCAGGGCCAAACTTCTTCCTTCTGGTCCATAAAAAATCATCGTAAATTGGTGTGGCATTTGGACTCCATCTGATATTGATTTCTTGCGATGTAAAAAACATGTAGAAAACAGCAACTGGCACTTGGTACTATGTCAATAGGTTAGTACCAAAAAATGATATAAAATAACTATATAATGATTATAAAACATCCAAGATTGATAATAAAACAGCATGGAATAATTAAAAATTATAGATACGTTGGAGATGCATAGCAACGAGAGGGGGAGAGTGTGTCTATGTACCCTCGTAGACCTAAAGCGGAAGCGTTAGGTTAACGTGGTTGATGTAGTCGAACGTCTTAACAATCCAACCAATCAAGTACCGAACATACGGCACCTCCAAGTTTAGCACACGTTCAGCTCGATGACGTCCCTTGAACTCTTGATCCAGCAAAGTGTCGATGGAGAGTTTCGTCAGCACGACGGCGTGGTGACGGTGACGGTGATATGATCCGCGTAGGGCTTCGCCTAAGCACTACAAGGCTATGACTGGAGGAGTAAACTGTGGAGGGGGGGGCACCGCACATGGCTAAGAGCAATTGATGTAATTTGGGGTGCCGCCATGCCCCCGTATATAAAGGAGGAGGGGAGGAGGCCGCTGGCCCTAGGGGGCGTGCCATGGGGGGAACCCGAATAGGAATCCATGTCCTATTCGGCCCCCCTTCCTTTCTTACGGAGGGCGAAAGGGGAAGGGAGAGGGAGGAGGAGAAGGAAAGTGGGGAGCCTCCCCCTCCCCTTGTTCAATTTGGACTCCCATCAGGGGGGCGTGGCCACCCCTGTGGGCTGCCTCCTCTCTCCCCTATGGCCCATAAGGCCCATTACTTTCCCCGGGGGGGTTTCTTGTAACCCCTCGGTACTCCAAAAAATACTTGAACCACTCTGAAACCATTCTGGTGTCCGAATACCATCGTCCAATATATCAATCTTTATCTCTCGACTATTTCAAGACTCCTCGTCATGTCCTTGATATCATCCGGGACTCCGAACAACCTTTGGTCACCAGAAAACACATAACTCATAATACTAATCGTCATCGAACGTTAAGCATGCGGACCCTACGGGTTCGAGAACTATCTAGACATGACCGAGACACATCTCCGATCAATAACCAATAGCGGAACCTGGATGCTCATATTGTTTCCTAAATATTCTACAAAGATCTTTATTGGTCAAACCGCAATGACAACATATGTCATTCCGTTTGTCATCGGTATGTTACTTTTGCCTGAGATTCGATCATCGGTATCTCCATACCTAGTTCAATCTCGTTACCGGCAAGTCTCTTTACTCGTTCTGAAATGCATCATCCCGCAACTAACTCATTAGTCACATTACTTGCTCGGCTTATCGTGATGTGCATTACCGAGAGGGCCCAGAGATACCTCTCCGATACTCGGAGTGACAAATCCTAATCTCGACCTATGCCAACCCAACAAACACCTTCATAGACATCTGTAGAGCATCTTTATAATCACCCAGATACGTTGTGACGTTTGATAGCACACAAGGTGTTCCTCCGGTATTCGGGAGTTTCATAATCTCAAAGTCAAAGGAATATGTATAAGTCATGAAGAAAGCAATAGAAATAATACTTAACGATCATTATGCTAAGCTAACGGATGGGTCTTGTCCATCACATCATTCTCCTAACGAAGTGATCCCATTCATCAAATGAAAACACATGTCTATGGTCAGGAAACTTAACCATCTTTGATTAACGAGCTAGTCAAGTAGAGGCATACTAGGAACACTTTGTTTTGTCTATGTATTCACACATGTATCAAGTTTCCGGTTAACACAATTCTAGCATGAATAATAAACATTTATCATGATATAAGGAAATATAAATAACAACTTTATTATTGCCGCTAGGGAATATTTCCTTCAGTCTCCCACTTGCACTAGAGTCAATAATCTAGATTACATTGTAATGATTCTAACACCCATGGAGTCTTGGTGATGTTCATGTTTTGCTCGTGGAAGAGGCTTAGTCAATGGGTCTGCAACATTCAGATTCGTATGTATTTTGCAAATCTCTATGTCTCCCTCCTTGACTTGATCGCGGATGGAGTTGAAGCATCTCTTGATGTGTTTGGTTCTCTTGTGAAATCTGGATTCCTTCGCTAAGGCAATTGCTCCAGTGTTGATACAAAAGATTTTCATTGGACCCGATGCACTAGGTATTACACCTAGATTGGATATGAACTCCTTCATCCAGACTCCTTCATTTGCTGCTTCCGAAGCAGCTATGCACTCTGCTTCACACATAGATCCCGCCACAACGCGCTGCTTGGGACTACACCAACTAACAGCTCCACCATTCAATATAAATACGTATCCGATTTGCGACTTAGAGTCATCCGGATCAGTGTCAAAGCTAGCATCAACGTAACCATTTACGACAAGCTCTTTGTCACCTCCATAAATGAGAAACATATCCTTAGTCCTTTTTATGTATTTCAGGATGTTCTTGACCGCTGTCCAGTGATCCACTCCTGGATTACTTTGGTACCTCCCTGCTAAACTTATAGCAAGGCACACATCAGGTCTAGTACACAACATTGCATACATGATAGAACCTATGGCTGAGGCATAGGGAATGACATTCATTTTCTCTCTATCTTCTGCAGTGGTCGGGCATTGAGTCTCACTCAACTTCACACCTTGTAACACAAGCAAGAATACTTTCTTTGACTGATCCATTTTGAACTTCTTCAAAACTTTATCAAGGTATGTACTTTGTGAAAGTCCAATTAAGCGTCTTGATCTATCTCTATAGATCTTGATACCTAATATATAAGCAGCTTCACCGAAGTCTTTCATTGAAAAATTCTTATTCAAGTATCCTTTTATGCTATCCAGAAATTTGATATCATTTCCAATCAACAATATTCCATCTAGATATAATATTAGAAATTCTACAGAGCTCTCACTCACTTTCTTATAAATACAGGCTTCTCCAAATGTCTGTATAAAACCATATGCTTTGATCACTCTGTCAAAGCATATATTCCAACTCTGAGAGGCTTGCACCAGCCCATAAATGGATCGCTAGAGCTTGCACACTTTGTTAGCACCTTTAGGATCGACAAAACCTTCTAGTTGCATCATATACAACTCTTCTTTAACAAATCCATTAAGGAATGCAGTTTTGACATCCATTTTCCAAATTTCATAATCATAAAATGCGGCAATTGCTAACATGATTTGGACAGACTTAAGCATTGCTACGGGTGAAAAGGTCTCATCATAGTCAACTCCTTGAACTTGTCAAAAACCTTCTGCAACAAGTCGAGCTTTGTAGATAGTAACATTACCGTCAGCATTAGTCTTCTTATTGAAGATCCATTTATTCTCTAGGGCTTTCCGATCGTCGGGCAAGTCAACCAAAGTCCATACTTTGTTCTCATACATGGATCCCATATCAGATTTCATGGCCTCAAGCCATTTCATAGAATCTGGGCTCATCATTGCTTCCTTATAGTTCGTAGGTTCTTCATGGTCTAGTAATTTGACTTCTAGAATAGGATTACCATACCACTCTGGTGCGAAACGTACTCTAGTTGACATACGAGGTTCGGTAGTAAGTTGATCTGAAGTTTCATGATCATCATTAACTTCCTCACTAATTGGTGTAGGCATCACTAGAACTAATTTCTATGATGAACTACTTTCCAACTTGAGAGAAGGTACAACTACCTCATCAAGTTCTACTTTTCTCCCACTCACTTCTTTCGAGAGAAACTCCTTCTCTAGAAAGGATCCATTCTTAGCAACGAATATCTTGCCTTCGGATCTGTGATTATTGGGTATCCTATGAAGACACATTTCTCCGATTTGGGTTCGAGCTTATCAGGCTAAAGCTTTTTCACATAAGCATCGCAACCCCAAACTTTAAGAAACGACAACTTATGTTTCTTGCAAAACCATAGTTCATATGGGGTTGTCTCAACGGATTTAGATGGTGCCCTATTTAACGTGAATGCAGGCGTCTCTAAAGCATAACCCCAAAACAATAGTGCTAAATCGGTAAGAGACATCATAGATCACACCATATCTAATAAAGTACGGTTACAACGTTCGTACACACCATTACGCTATGGTGTTCTAGGTGGCATGAGTTGCGAAACTATTCCACATTGTTTCAAATGAAGACCAAACTCGTAACTCAAATATTCGCCTCCGCAATCAGATTGTAGAAACTTTATTTTCTTGTTATGATGAGTTTCCACTTCAGTCTAAAATTCTTTGAACTTTTAAAATATTTCAGACTTATGTTTCATTAAGTAGATATACCCATATCTGCTCAAATCATCTGTGAAGGTCAGAAAATAACAATACCCACAGCGAGCCTCAACACTCATCGGAACACATACATCAGTATGTATTATTTCAAACAATTCAATGGCTCGCACCATTGTTCTGGAGAATGGAGTTTTAGCTTGCCCATGAGGCATGGTTCACAAGCATCAAGTGATTCCAAAATCCCATCTACATGGAGTTTCTTCATGCGCTTTACACCAATATGACAATGGTAGTGCCAAAAATAAGTTACACTATCATTATTAACTTTGAATCTTTTGGCATCAATATTATGAATATGTGTATCACTATGATCGAGATTCAACAAAAATAGACCACTCATCAAGGGTGCATGACCATAAAATATATTACTCATATAAATAGAACAACCATTATTCTCTGATTTAAATGAATAACCGTCTCGCATCAAACAAGATCCAGATATAATGTTCATGCTCAACGTTGGCACCAAATAACAATTATTCAGGTCTAAAACTAATCCCGAAGGTAGTTGTAGAGGTAGCATGCCGACGGTGATCACATCGACCTTGGAACCATTTCCGACGCGCATCGCCACCTCGTCCTTAGCCAATCTTCGTTTTATCCATAGCCCTGTTTCGAGTTGCAAATATGAGCAACAGAACCAGTATCAAATACCTAGGCGCTACTACGAGCATTAGTAAGGTACATATCAATAACATGTATATCAAATATACCTTTCACTTTGCCATCCTTCTTATCAGCCAAATATTTGGGGCAGTTCCGCTTCCAGTGACCAGTCCTTTTTGTCGTGGAAATATCACGTCAGATGTCCTCGTGTAAGGAATTAGTCGTGGAGCCATCGTGACGGGTTAGCTTAAAGGGGTTAAACCGGACAAAGGACACGAGGGCTTTTATACTAGTTCGGCCCCTTCGATGAAGGTAAAGGCCTACGTCTAGTTGTGATGGGATTATTGGGGTCTCGCTAACCAGGGAGCTAAACAAGCTATGCCTGGCTATCGAGTTGTGTTTCTTGTCCCTGAACCGCCGCTTGGTCGTCCCCTTATATACACGGGTTGACGCCCGGCCGGTCTATAGAGTCTCGAGGCCGACTCATACAAGTGTTTGGCTCGGTCCCTCCTTTCCTTATCTTACAACACAAGTTACATGACTATGGTGGTTTACCACTATGGGCCCTAATCCGCCTTTGGGCTCCGGGCCTCTAAGTTTCATAGTAAAGCACCATCTTCTGAGTCTTCGTGGGCTTCAATATAGTTGAGGGTGAACCGGCCCCTCCTGGGCGGTTTACATTCAGTAGTTATATCCCCAACATTAGGCCCCAGATTGATTTGAACTTGTTCATGTCAATCTTCAACACTTCGAAAAATCCTATAAACATCTTCCTTCATTTCTCAAAAACCGCCATGATGTCTTCCCTTTATAAATCTTGTTAAACCGTCGTGACGTCCTCGACACGGCAATGGATCATCATGACGCCATCACTGTAAAAATGAATAAAAAGATTCCCTTCATTTAATGTCATCTCGGAAATCGAGGCGACAGCTGCGCCACTTGCTGCTTTGGGCTCCTCAATTCTCGCGCCTGTCATTTATCCTTTGCCTTATTATAAATAAGCCCGGGGGCCTTTCTTTTCTTGCCCTTCCGTACTTCTTCTTCCTCGCGACGCCCCAGCTCTGAAGCTCCGCCGCCACCCTCGACCTTCGAACGCTACGTCAACAAAGGTCGTTGCATCAACCTGGTTGTACTAGAGATCTTCGGTTTTTCTCCGCTATCCTACGCCTCCGGTAAACTTCTCCCTCATAATCCTAGATCTTCATTTTAGGGCTCCTTTTTTCATCTGCGTTCAAAGGTGTTCATCCAAGTTTCTTCGTATTCGCTTCTGCCATAGCTTTTTTGATTCAATTGTAGCATAAATCTCGTGCGGTAGTTGTTCCGCATCTAGTTTAACACTTATTAGATCTTCCTTCTTGTACAGAATCCCTTGATAGAACGCACAAACTTCTTTGCTCTGTTTAAAGCCTTTATAGATCGCAGAAAAATTTTCTTACTAAAGCTTTGGTAGATCCAAATTAATTTCGTCGATGTGTGAAACCTGTTTCTGTCAACACTTAGCAGATTTTGAACCCAGGCCCTTCTGCCTGCGGGCTGTTTAACCTTTGATGACCAATCCGCCATATACCATTAGCCCTCTCTTGAACCGCCATCTGACTTTGAACAGCAACACGCCGGTTTACCACTGAATAATGCACTCAAACCATTTAATTGTAAACCGGCTTTTATTTTTCTTTTCATAGTTTTTCTTCCGGAATGGCCAAACAATTCTCTGCCTGCAATTGGGTTCCGTCCAAGATTACTGAGACACAAATCAATGGATATGTCACCACTGGCGCTTTAGCCTCCAAAAGGGTCCTTCATTGGCGTGTTCCGGATTCTGAATGCCCTCCTGAACCTCAAGATGGAGAAGTGATTGTATTTATGCAACACTTAGACCGGGGATTTAGTCCACCCGGATCAAAAAAATTCCGGGATGTCCTGGCAAGCTTCCAACTCCATCCACAAGATATTGGATCGAACTCCGTGTCCAATATCTGCAACTTTCAAGTATTCTGCGAAGTCTACCTTTAGGAAGAACCATCTGTGGAGTTGTTCCGGGATTTTTTTTCCATTTGAACTGCCGTACTGAGTTCTCTGATGGTCCCAACACAGAACTTGGTGGCGTTTCAATTTAGAAAAGGAAAGAAGTTGATTTCCCTCATGCAAAACACCATAGTCATCCTAAAGATTGGAACCAAACTTGGTTTTATTGCCGGATGACTGCCCCTGACGGAGAGAATCCTTTGCCGGGTTACCGCCCTCACCGGCTTAGCAACAGCCACCCATTACCTTCACGCTTATCTGCCGCAGAGCGAAAAACTTTTGCTCCTCAAATCGCCAAGCTCCAGGCCCTCATGGCCAATGGTTTGACTGTCATTGATCTCGTCCGTTGTTGGGTTTCGTGGGGCATTCTGCCTTTAAGCCGCCGTCCCGGATTGATGCATGAATATACTGGCAACCTCAAAGATCCTCAACGGTATCACGAGATGGTGATGACAAACCTTGAAGTTACTGAATGTGTGAAGAAGATGCTTGATGAGACAATCTCTGCATGCAGCCAAACCGGGTTGCCACCTTTTTGCGCCACCAACAAACCGCTAGCGGTAATTTTAACTTAATGTCATTGTTTTTCCTGTGCCTTATAATGTGCTAATACTCTTTTCCTTTAATTTTTTCAGGCCAACAGCTCTTTCTGGAAACAGACTAAAACAACGAGGGCTCATGCAAAGACCAAAGTTACCAAGAAGGCGAGCAAGAAGAAAACCACCGAATCTTCTGATCGCCGGAGGATGTTGATGAATCAGATGCAGAGGTAGAACTTGATTCACTTGGTTCCTTTTTCATACACCTTATTGACAATAACTATTCCCAGGATGATGCGGCAGCCAGTCGTGCCGACCATGTTGAGGTAATCTCTCTTTCTTCCGATTCAGATCTTGTGTCGGTTCAAAGATTTCACCGTACAGTTCGTAAAGTGAACTACTCTCACCCTCTTTCTTATCTGGATCCAAAATTTTCTTTGAAGACACAGCAAGCTGAAGAACATCGCACAACCCGGCATCGTGGCTAGAAGATCACCTCTTCCGGTTTACCGGATACGCCAAATCGGAAACGTTGCCCAGAGGTTACCTATACTCCTGAAAAACTTTATCCTTTGAAAGGTTTCTTCAAAGACCCACTCAATCCGTCTGATCCGAATTATCAGGCATCTTCCAACTCGTCTGGCGGTTCATCAACCACTCAGTTGCCTCCCCTCAAGACCATCGCTGGGTAAGTATACTTTCTCAAGTTGTTTCTTAATGTCTCGATTTATCATATTCTAACTTTGGATGTTGTAGCGCCAAGACCTGATTGAGTAAAAAAGCCAAGACCAACGGCCATAGTGATGATGTTGATCCGGAGAAGACCCCAGAAAATGAGGGCAAAAATCCTGAGATTGCCACAGACCACTCTGCTCCACAAAATCCAGGCGCTGATGCTAATCCGCCAGAAGCTGAACCGGAGACACAGGTTGACACATCAACTCCTAATGCCACCCCTCCAAGTCCAACTGCTGATCCGCCAAGCCCTGGTACCAAACCGCCGAGCCCTGCTGCCAAAGCGCCAAGCCCTGCTAAGGAGAATGTCAATCCATCAAGCCCCGCCAAGGATGATGACGTTGTTATTACTGGCACGGCATATACCACCCCAGGCAATCCAGTCGCTTTATCCAAGCATTCCGCCAAGGATGAATTTGCATTTATGAACAAGGGGAAAACCAAAACCGACTTGTCAGACTATGCTGATTTATCTGCTCAGGACCTTCATTCCGGCTTCTTAAACTGTCTCTTCACCAACCGAGACTATGAGGCCGGTTTGGTAAATTTGATGAAGGAGCGCTATGAGGTAAACCGTTTGATCCTTTACTCTGTACCTTCATTGCATTGTAGCCCCCAAGGGCCGGTTTACCTTTAGGAAGTCAAACCGGGACTTTGTAAATTCCATACTGTACTTTGTTGATTTCCCTTGTGTATTTTTGATCAAACACACATTAGCCCCCAAGTGCCATGATTAAAACTTGTATTAATCCGTGGGACTTCAATAATCAGTAGAAAAAAAGTCATTCACATTAGCCCCCAAGTGCCAAGTGTGTAACTGGTTATATGCTTGGGACTTTCAAAAAGGTATTGACATGCTCTTCTTACTGTTGCAGAGTGAGATAAATCAACAAGTCTCTCAGATTGCCGATCTTCAAGAAAAATTGAAATCCCAACAAGCAGAAATCACCAAGGCCAGGGATGAATTGAAAACCGCCCTAACCACCATGGAGCAGCTCAAAGAGTGGTTCAAGTCTGAGCGGGCCAACTGGGATTCCGAAAAGGCTGGATTGCTGAAGCAGGCGGAAGACACTGAATCGGCTCTTAAACCGGTGAAGGAAGAGCTTACTGGATTAAAGCGCCAAGTCAATGCCGTGACTTCTGTAATATTTGGTAAGTACTTTTTGCCAAAGCTTTATGAATACTCCGTTTAGAAAGTTTTGCCAGTTTAACGTGAAATCCTTAAACCGCTGTACGTAGCCGTATTGCTCATCTGGGCTCTGATATGCGGATGAAGCTCAAGGCCGCCTATACGCTGATTGAACAGCTGTATACCGGCGCCCAACGGGTTATCTGCACAACTTGTTATGACAACGCGGCCCCGACACTGATCAAGGACACTCTGGCTAGGTTATCTATGATGCCAGCTCAGATAGAAGAGGTGAAGCGATCCGCCGCCAGGGCTGGCGCTTTGTTAGCACTCACCCGAGCTAAGGCATGGATAGCTGACCTTGATCCGGTCGATATTGCCAAGGGCTTTCCTAGTGAACAAGAAAATGGGACAGTGTTTGATAATGACGCCCTCAAACGTGTGACAAAAGAGATGCGTCCTCTGGCGAGTCAGTTGGCAGAAGAAGCAAACTTGACAGTTCGTTGGTCCTTCTATGATGCTGACAACAAACGGGTTGATGCTGTCATTCCGGAAGTGCAAAATCTTATTCCGCCAATCCGTAAGCACACTTATGCCCTCGACGTTGATCCGACTGATCTTATAAGTGAAGAGGTTGTCTTTCAGGCCTTAACCCGGATTGACTGGACTACCACTGACTTCCAACCACTGGATGGGGATGAGGAGGTTGAACCGACGCCAGATGACCCATCTACTTCACGTCAACATGGCGATGATGCTTGATCCGACAATCCGGTTGATATTGCACAAACTGTCATGTTTAAGACAATTCCATATTTTGGGCCGTTTAGGCGCCTTGTAATAGGGTAGCAAAAATACTTTGATCTGCTGCCATCGTGCAGTGGGAAATACTTTATGTGATCCGTCATGAAAATTTCGATGTTGGCTCATATATCATAATATGCAATCCCTATGTCTGTATAAAAAGAATTGTCCTAGCGGTTTACCGCCAGACGGGTCATAATGCCCAAGATAAAGCCTGATTGATAATCAAACTTTAAGAAATATGAAATAACTCATACCTTTGATGTGATATCACCTTAGTTGGTACCAACTTGGATTGAAATAAGGGTGAAGACCCAAATCTTGAATTTTGAACAACTCCATCATGTGTTGATGGCGTATAATAAGTCATACTGGGTTATAATGAACCTCAGATGACCAAAACTGGTGACAAGTTGTCAAAACCAGGCCGGGTTATGAAACTCCGGTTTGATAATAAGGTGAGGCGACAAGTAGTCAAAGCCAAGCCGGTTTAAAAAACACCGAGCTAATAAGATGACTGAAAAGACATACCAGGCTAAAGAGACCGGTTTAACCGTGAAATTTATCAAAAGAAAAACTGAAACGCAAATAAAACCATGTAGTCGAGGCTTTTCGAGGGCTGTTAGGCCCAAATTCGAGGCTTTTCATGGGCTGCCAGGCCGCTGAGTTAAACCATTTGACAAAGCCTTTTAAGATGGGCATCCAACAAACCAATCACCGTTTTAACTTTGACAAGTTCAGGGTCTCAATGAGAGTAACTGTCAAACGTTCGGAGGGTCATGCCAGGATTACCTGGATAGGAGTGGCTTACTTGATGAAGGCAGGTTAACCTGGGGTTTTAGGTGAATACACCAGGATTCCAAGCCGTGGGTCGATACCCAGCTACAAGGGTCCTTTCAAACTCTTTGTTACTTTACACAAAGAGCCCCCAAGTAACGTGATGAGTTGTGCTCATTAGGTGCCTATGTTTGAGTTGTGTGAAGCATCCAAACTCTCTTTGGCCCCTTGGGTGTGAAGCTCCCAAGCTGTATTGTGGCATGATAGTCGGTTTAACAGGTAGTACTCCGCTTTGTCAGCTAAAGCCCCCTATGTAACTCAAAGGATATTTGAAAAAAAACAGTAGAGGCCCTGCTTATAGCAAGGATGCTGGTTTATTTTATTGATCATAATATATACATTGTCGAATTATGTACATAAGAAAAGCCTATAGCTCAAGTGTAGTAAGGCCGTAGGAGAGCTATGTTCCATGGCCGCGGGCTCTCCTCCTCAGAAGTGCGTGAGTTGTCTCGAACGTCAATGAGGTAGTATGATCCGTTGTGCAAATTTTTGCTGACCACAAAAGGGCCCTTCCCAAGGTGGGGATAACTTGTGCATGTCGGTTTGGTCCTGGATGAGCCGGAGCACCAAATCGCCTTCTTGAAAGGTCCTTGTCCTAACCCGGCGGCTGTGATAACGCCGCAGATCTTGCTGATAAACCGCCGAATGGGCTAAAGCCATATCCCGTTTTTCATCTAACAGGTCCAACGCCTCCTGGCGTGCTTGCTCATTGTCTGCTTCAACATAATTAGCAACCCGGGGCAAATCGTGACGAATATCACTTGGGAGGACCGCCTCTGCCCCGTACACCATGAAGAAAGGTGTGTAACCCGTCGATCTGTTGGGAGTGGTGTTGATGCTCCATAATACAGAAGGCAATTCCTCCACCCAACAACCCGGTGTCCGCTTTAGAGGGACCATAAGCCGGGGTTTAATACCTTTCAAGATTTCTTGATTAGCTCTCTCCGCTTGACCATTGGTCTGGGGGTGCGCCACTGATGCTAAGTCAAGCCGGATGTGTTCTCTCTGACAAAAATCTTCCATCTCACCTTTAGAGAGGTTTGTGCCATTATCCGTGATGATGTTGTGTGGAAAACCAAAGCAGAAGATAATCTTTTTGAGAAATTGAACCGCCGTAGCCGCATCACACTTGTTGACAGGCTTCGCTTCAACCCACTTGGTAAACTTGTCAACCGCCACCAGCAGGTGGGTCTTCTTATCCTTGGAGCGTTTAAAGGGTCCCACCATGTCAAGCCCCCAAGTGGCAAACAGCCAAGTGATGGGAATCATCCTTAATTCTTGAGCCGGAACATGAGCTCTACGTGAAAACTTTTGACAAGTGTCACATCGCTTTACCAGATCCTCTGCATCAGCATGAGCTGTCAACCAGTAGAATCCATGACGAGAAGCTTTGGCAACCAAGGACTTTGAACTAGCGTGATGACCACAATCCCCTTCATGAATTTCCCGTAGGATCTCTTGGCCTTCTTCCGGAGAAACACAATGCTGAAATACGCCTGAAACGCTGCAGTGGTGTAACTCGCCATTGTGAATAACCATGGACTTGGACCGCCGGACTATCTGTTGAGCCAGGACTTCATCATCTGGTAACTCGCCCCGGTTCATATACGCCAAATATGGAACCGTACAATCCGGCACAACGTGTAAAGCGGCCACTAATTGAGCCTCTGGATTAGGAACAGCCAAATCCTCCTATGTAGGCAACTTAACAGACGGGTTATGCAAAATATCTAAAAAGGTATTGGGAGGTACCAGTTTACGCTGAGATCCAAGCTGGCTTAAAGCATCTGCTGCTTCGTTTTTGCGCCGATCGACATGCTCAACCTGATACCCTTTGAAATAACCTACCACAATATCCACCTCACATTTGTAAGCCGCCATGAGTGGATCCTTAGAATCCCAAGTGCCAGAAACTTGCTGAGCCACTAGATCAGAGTCTCCAAAGCATCGTACCCGGCTTAAGTTCATCTCCTTGGCCATGCAGAGCCCATGGAGCAGAGCCTCGTACTCAGCTGCATTGTTAGTAAAGGGGAACATTAAACGGAGGATATAACGAATCTTATCACCTCGAGGGGAAGTAAGAACAACTCCAGCCCCTGAGCCCTCCAATTGGCTGGATCCATCAAAGTGAATAGTCCAGTATGTATTATCCGGTTTGTCCTCTTGCGCTTGTAACTCGGTCCAGTCATTGATGAAGTCCACAAGTGCCTCAGATTTTATGGCTGTTCGGGGCACATACATCAGACCATGTGGACCAAGTTCAATTGCCCATTTTGCAACCCGGCCAGTTGCTTCCCTGTTCTGAATTATATCACCCAACGGAGCTGAACTGACAACCGTAATGGGATGGCCTTGGAAATATTGCTTGAGCTTCTGGCTTGCCATAAAAACCCCATATACGAGCTTCTGCCAATGCGGATATCGCTGCTTTGACTCGATAAGCACCTCACTGATATAGTAAACCGGCCGTTGAACCGGGTACTCCTTACCAGCCTCCTTGCGCTCCACCACAATTACCACACTGACACCACGGGCATTAGCAGCCACATACAACAACAAGGGCTCCCTGTAAACTGGAGCAGCAAAGACTGGCGGTTCAGCCAACTGTCGCTTCAAGTCTTCAAACTCCGCATTAGTCGCATCTGATATAGAGGGATCGCCTTCTCTCCCAAACGGCTGATAAACCAGCTTAGAGTTGCAACCCGCCCTGCTAGACGCTGAACATCATTGATGCACACCGGTTTAGCCGAAGATGTAATCGCTTTGATCTTCTCCGGATTAGCCTCAATGCCTCTGTTGGACACCAGAAAGCCTAAAAGCTTGCCTGCCGGAACACCAAAGACACACTTGTCCGGATTGCGCATCATCTTGTAAACCCGTAGATTGTCAAAGGTCTCCTTGAGATCATCTATCAGTGTCTCCTTCTTCCTGGATTTTACCACAATGTCATCAACATAGGCATGAACATTGCGCCCAATCTGAGTATGAAGACAATTCTGCACACAGCGCTGATAAGTTGCCTGAGCACTCTTGAGCCCAAAGGGCATAGAAACATAGCAAAAGGCTCCAAAGGGAGTGATGAAGGCGGTCTTCTCCTGGTCCTTAACTGCCATTTTGATCTGATGATAGCCTGAATAAGCATCCAAAAAACTCAAATGCTCACAACCCGCCGTCGCATCAATGATCTGATCAATACGTGGGAGAGCGAAAGGATCGGCCGGACAAGCTTTGTTCAAATCTGTGTAATCCACACACATGCACCAAGTGCCGTTTTTCTTAAGAACAAGCACTAGATTAGCCAACCACTCAGGGTGAAACACTTCAACAATAAACCCAGCAGCCAACAGTCGGGCTACCTCTTCACCAATTGCCTTGCGTCTTTCCTCGTTAAAGCAACGAAGAAATTGCTTGACCGTTTTAAACTTGGGATCAATATTGAGAGTGTGCTCAGCGAGTTCCCTCGATACACCTGGCATGTCAGAAGGCTTCCATGCAAAAATGTCCCGGTTCTCACGGATGAACTCGATGAGCGCGCTTTCCTATTTCGGATCCAGATTTGTGCTGATGCTAAACTGCTTACATGAATCGCCAGGAACAAAATCAACAAGTTTAGTCTCATCATCCGGTTTGAAATGCAGGGTTGGGTCATGCTCAGTGGTAGGCTTCTTCAGAGGGGTCATGTCTGCCGGATCAACATTTTCCTTATAAAACTTCAGCTCCTCTGTAGCACAAACCGACTCAGCATAGGCCGCATCACCTTCCTCGCAGTCCAAAGCGATTTTACGACTTCCGTGAACCGTAATGGTCCCTTTATGACCTGGCATCTTCAACTGCAAGTAAATATAACAAGGCCCTGCCATGAACTTTGCATAAGCTGGTCGCCCAAACAGTGTGTGGTACGGGCTCTGGATCCTCACCACTTCAAAGGTCAATGTCTCAGACCGGGAATCATGTTCATCACCAAACACAACTACCAAAGCGATCTTACCAACAGGATACGCCGATTTACCTGGTACCACACCATGGAAAACAGTATTGGACGGTTTAAGACTCTTGTCTGTCAACCCCATGCGACGGAAGGTCTCATAATACAGAATGTTGATACTGCTTCCTCCATCCATGAGTACCTTGGTGAACTTATAACCTCCCACCTGAGGTGCCACCACCAATGCCAGGTGACCCGGATTATCAACCCAGGGGGGATGATCCTCTCTGCTCCATACAATAGGTTGCTCGGACCACCGCAGGTAACGTGACACCGCCGGTTCAACAGCATTAACAGCCCTCTTGTGAAGCTTTTGATCACGCTTGCACAAACTAGTGGTGAACACATGGTACTGCCCCCCATTCAACTGCTTGGGGTGACTCTGGAAACCCGACTGCTGCTGATTTCCTTGATTACTCTGTTGGTTATTACCACCTTGGTTGTTCTGATTGCCCTGATTATTCTGAAATCCAGAGTTTGAACCGCCGCCACCATGAAAACCTAGGCCTGAACCGCCCGATGGACCTTGATCATACCGGAAAAGATCAGAGTTTTTGAATTCCTTCATAATGTGACAATCTTTCCACAGATGCGTTGCGGGAACCTCCTTGGTCCCATGCTTTGGGCAGGGCTGATTCAACAAACGCTCCAGATTCATTCCGCCACCGTGCTGGGGCGGTTTACCCTTACGACGCTGCACATTAGATTAGCTACAAAATCTGAATTCACTTTACGCTTACCATTATTCCCATGGCCTCCTTGGTTGTGCTGCTGTCCCTTTGCACCGCCGTTCTTCTTTCCCTTCTCCGGTTTCTCCTCATCAGAATCGGGATCCTTGGTATTATCAGAATCGGCATACTTGACCAAGGCGGCCATGAGGGTTCCCATGTCATTCCAGTGACGCTTGAGCCGTCCCAACTTCATCTTCAGTGACTTAAACCGGCAATTACACTCCAAGGTGATGATCGCCGAGCCGGCATTAATACGGTCTGATGAATGCAAGACTTCTGAAACCCGGCGCACCCAATGAGTTGTTGACTCGTTCTCCCCTTGCACACAGGCGTCAAGATCCACAATGGACATAGGCTGTTTACATGTGTCCTTGAAATTGGCTATAAACCGGGCATTCAACTGGTCCCATGACTCAATGGAGTTAGGTGGTAAGTTTTTCAACCAAGTATGGGTTGTTCCCTCCAACATCATCGTGAAGTACTTTGCACAAGCCGCTTCATCAACGTCCAACATCTCCATTGCCATCTCATAACTCTCCACCCACGCCTCGGGTGGCTGATCAGCGGTGTAATTCGGCACCTTACGTGGACCCTTGAAGTCCTTGGGCAATCGCACATTATGGAGAGCCAGAATAAGGCACGGCACTCCCCACGAACTGACAGCAACTCCGACGCCTCGGTCCACTGACGCTGTTGGCTGAACCGGGGCGGGTTGATATCGACCCGTATGTTGTGCTGCTAAAGCGGCCTCCCTTCGTGCTCTGCCATTATCCACCACGTCCTGAGCGTTCATATCACCATGCACCGGATTAGGCCCTTGAGGGACAATGCGGCGCCGTGCACTGCTAGACACCTCCGGTTCATCTATATGCCTGCTATAGCTTTTGCTCGGTCGCGGGGTTGAGTGAACCCTGTCTCGGCTATACGAGTAAGCTTGCTGCTATGTCAAAGCTGTCTGAAGAAGATCCCTGGCGCGCCGTGTCTCAACCGCTGCCGGTGATTCACCTTCAATCGGAATAGCGGCCAACCGGGATGCTGCCGCTATCATATTGTCCAACGGGGTAGAGAAGTGACCCGGCGGCGGTGTGGTATACCGCGGCGGGTGATCCGTATGTTGAGGCGGACCCATCACCTGAGGTTGATTCGTCGCCCCGGTTCTTAGATCGGTATTCCAGTTTACTGCTGGCGGGTTACTAGTTCCTGCTCCTGGCGTTCCAAAGAGATTCATTGCATTGTAATCTGCCGGCAGGCAGGATTGATGTTTCCTCCTGGATACTTGATTTAGGGCGTTCTGATCCATCAAAAGCCGATAATTCTCTGCTTGAATCCTTTGCGCCTGGGCATCTAAAGCGGCATGTTCCTCCGCCATCCTGGTTTCCTCAGCCAATAAGTCCGCCTTGGCTTGCGTTATCTGATCTTTTAGACTCGCAATGTCCGCATTGTGCTGATCCTGCATCGCTGGTGTAATCGCTGTGGTCAACAAGGCCACCCAGGCATCCATCAAACCGGACAGAACTTGAGCCGGCCGACGCGCGGAGCCTCCTGCCCCTGCTACCGGTCCAGACGCCGCCGCAGTAGAGTTTTGCAAGGTTGGTTGTGTTCCAGCCATGAAGATTCCAATGTGGTTCGGCGTTTCAAGAAATTCCAGAATACTGCTGCCATCAGAATACCCTTCAAACACGCCATCCTGAACTTGGTACAAGGATTCGGTTTCACCAAATGATTCGCCATTGGAATAAGCAACCGTGTCACCCTCAGACACCGGTTCAGATCCGATCCTGTGGACACATCCCACGAACGCACGCTTCATGGGAGGCTGAATCCCGGCGGGACTTGCATGTTGAGCCGTTTCGACGAGGTCGGTGCAGATGTCCGGCTCAGGGCCCGGTTCGCCAATCTTGCCGATGAAAACGTGAATTCCGACGAAGGGGACCCGGTACCCGTACTCGATTGAGCCGGCCTCGGGGCCCCAGCCTACATCGTTGATGTAGAGCTTTCCGCGACGACTCTTGGTCATCCGGCCCACAACGTATCCTTTGAGTCCTTCAAAGCTGCCCTTCAAGAACTCGAAACCATCGTGCGATACCCCACGGTGGGCGCCAACTATTGTGGAAATATCACGTCAGATGTCCTCGTGTAAGGACTTAGTCGTGGAGCCATCGCGACGGGTTATCTTAAAGGGGTTAAACCGGACAAAGGACACGAGGGCTTTTATACTAGTTCGGCCCCTTCGACGAAGGTAAAGGCCTACGTCTAGTTGTGATGGGATTGTTGGGGTCTTGCTAACCAGGGAGCTAAAGAAGCTATGCCTGGCTATCGAGTTGTGTTTCTTGTCCCTGAACCGCCGTCGGGTCGTCCCCTTATATACACGGGTTGGTGCCCGGCCGGTCTACAGAGTCCCGACGCCGACTCATACAAGTGTTCGGCTCGGTCTCTCCTTTCCTTATCTTACAACACAAGTTACATGACTATGGCGGTTTACCACTATGGGCCCTAAGCCGCCTTTGGGCTCCGGGCCTCTAAGTTTCATAGTAAAGCGCCATCTTCTAAGTCTTCGTGGGCTTCAATATAGTTGAGGGTGAACTGGCCCCTCCTGGGCGGTTTACACTCAGTAGTTATATCCCCAACACCTTTGAAGTAGAAGCACTCAGTTTCAAGCTTAGGTCCAGACTTGGGCTTGTTCCCAGGAGCAGCAACTTGCTTGCTATTCTTCTTGAAGTTTCGCTTCTTCCCTTTGCCCTTTTTCTTGAAACTAGTGGTCTTGTTAACCATCAACACTTGATGCTCCTTCTTGATTTCTACCTCTGCAGCCTTTAGCATTGCGAAGAGCTCGGGAATCGTCTTGTTCATCCCTTGCGTATTATAGTTCATCACGAAGCCTTTATAGCTTGGTGGCAGTGCTTGAAGAACTCTGTCTATGACACTATCATTATGAAGATTAACTCCCAGCTGAGTCAAGTGGTTATGGTACCCAGACATTCTGAGTATGTGTTCACTGACAAAACTATTCTCCTCCATCTTGCAGCTTTAGAACTTGTTGGAGACTTCATATCTCCCAACTCGGGCATTTGCTTGAATATTAACTTCAACTCCTGGAACATCTCATATGCTCCATAACATTCAAAACGTGTTTGAAGTCTCGATTCTAAGCCGTAAAGCATGGCACACTGAACTATCGAGTAGTCATCAGATTTAGTTTGCCAGACGTTCATAACGTCCTGAGTTGCTCCTGCAGTGGGCCTTGCACCTAGCAGTTCTTCAAGGATGTAATTCTTCTGTGCAGCATTGAGGATAATCCTCAAGTTACGGACCCAACCCATATAGTTTCTACCATCATCTTTCAACTTATCTTTATCTAGGAACGCATTAAAATTCAAGGGAACGGTAGCACGGGCCTATTGATCTACAACATAGATATGGTAAAACTATCAGGACTAAGCTCATGACAAATTTAACTTCAATTAATCATATTACTTAAGAACTCCCACTTAGATAGACATCCCTCGAGTCATCTAAATGATCACGTGATTGTTGGAAATATGCCCTAGAGGCAATAATAAAAGTATTATTATTATATTTCCTTGTTCATGATAATTGTCTTTTATTCATGCTATAACTGTATTATCCGGAAATCGTAATACACGTGTGAATACATAGACCACAATATGTCTCTAGTGAGCCTTTAGTTGACTAGCTCGTTGTGATCAACAGATAGTCATGGTTTCCTGGCTATGGACATTGGATGTCGTTGATAACGGGATCACATCATTAGGAGAATGATGTGATGGACAAGACCCAATCCTAAGACTAGCACAAAAGGTCGTGTAGTTCGTTTGCTAGAGCTTTGCCAATGTCAAGTATCTCTTCCTTTGACCATGAGATCGTGTAACTCCTGGATACCGTAGGAGTGCCTTGGGTGTATCAAACGTCACAACGACTGGGTAACTATAAAGGTGCACTACAGGTATCTCCGAAAGTATTTATTGTTTTATGCGGATCGAGACTGGGATTTGTCACTCCGTGTAAACGGAGAGGTATCTCTGGGCCCACTCGGTAGGACATCATCATATGCGCAATGTGACCAAGGAGTTGATCACGGGATGATGTGTTACGGAACGAGTAAAGTGACTTGCCGGTAACGAGATTGAACAAGGTATTGGATACCGACGATCGAATCTCGGGCAAGTAAAATACCGCTAGACAAAGGGAATTGAATACGGGATTGATTAAGTCCTTGACATCGTGGTTCATCCGATGAGATCATCGTGGAACATGTGGGAGCCATCATGGGTATCCAGATCCCGCTGTTGGTTATTGACCGGAGAACGTCTCGGTCATGTCTGCATGTCTCCCGAACCCGTAGGGTCTACACACTTAAGGTTCGATGACGCTAGGGTTATAAAGGAAGCTTGTATGTGGTTACCGAATGTTGTTCGGAGTCCCGGATGAGATCCCGGACGTCACGAGGAGTTCCGGAATGGTCCGGAGGTATAGATTTATATATAGGAAGTCCTGTTTCGGCCATCGGGACAAGTTTCGGGGTCATCGGTATTGTACCGGGACCACCGGAAGGGTCCCGGGGGCCCACCGGGTGGGGCCACCTGCCCCGGGGGGCCACATGGGCTGTAGGGGGTGCGCCTTGGCCTACATGGGCCAAGGGCACCAGCCCCTAGAGGCCCATGCGCCAAGATAAGGAAAAAGGGAAGAGTCCTAAAGGGGGAAGGCACCTCCGAGGTGCCTTGGGGAGGATGGACTCCTCCCCATCCTTAGCCGCACCCCCTTCCTTGGAGGAGGGGGCAAGGCTGCGCCCTCCCCCTCTCCCTTGGCCCTATATATAGTGGGGAAAAGGAGGAGCAATCACACCTAAGGCCTTTGGTTGCCTCCCTCTCCCTCCCGTGACACATCTCCTCTCCCGTAGGTGCTCGGCGAAGCCCTGCGGGATTGCCACGCTCCTCCACCACCACCACCACGCCGTTGTGCTGCTGTTGGATGGAGTCTTCCTCAACCTCTCCCTCTCTCCTTGCTGGATCAAGGCGTGGGAGACGTCACCGGGCTGTACGTGTGTTGAATGCGGAGGTGTCGTGCGTTCGGCACTTGATCATCGGTGATCTGAATCACGACGAGTACGACTCCATCAACCCCGTTCACTTGAACGCTTCCGCTTAGCGATCTACAAGGGTATGTAGATGCAAACTCTCCTCTCCTTTCTACTCGTTGCTGGTCTCTCCATAGATAGATCTTGGTGTTACGTAGGAAAATTTTTGAATTTCTGCTACGTTCCCCAACAGTGGCATCATGAGCTAGGTCTATTGCGTAGATTCTTTGCACGAGTAGAACACAAAGTAGTTGTGGGCGTTGATGTTGTTCAATATGCTTACCGTTACTAGTCCAATCTTGTTTCGACGGTATTGTGGGATGAAGCGGCCTGGACCGACCTTACACGTACTCTTACGTGAGACAGGTTCCACCGATTGACATGCACTTGGTGCATAAGGTGGCTAGCGGGTGCCAGTCTCTCCCACTTTAGTCGGAACGGATTCGATGAAAAGGGTCCTTATGAAGGGTAAATAGCAATTGGCATATCACGTTGTGGTCTTGCGTAGGTAAGAAACGTTCTTGCTAGAAACCCATAGCAGCCACGTAAAACATGCAACAACAATTAGAGGATGTCTAACTTGTTTTTGCAGGGTATGCTATGTGATGTGATATGGCCAAGAAGAATGTGATGAATGATATGTGATGTATGAGATTGATCATGTTCTTGTAATAGGATTCACGACTTGCATGTCGATGAGTATGACAACCGGTAGGAGCCATAGGAGTTGTCTTTATTTATTGTATGACCTGCGTGTCATTGAAGAACGCCATGTAAACTACTTTACTTTATTGCTAAACGCGTTAGTCATAGAAGTAGAAGTAGTCGTTGGCGTGACAACTTCATGAAGACACGATGATGGAGATCATGATGATGGAGATCATGGTGTCGTGCCGGTGACGATGATGATCATGGAGCCCCGAAGATGAAGATCAAAAGGAGCAAAATGATATTGGCCATATCATGTCACTATTTGATTGCATGTGATGTTTATCATGTTTATGCATCTTGTTTACTTAGGATGACGGTAGTAAATAAGATGATCCCTTACAAAATTTCAAGAAGTGTTCTCCCCTAACTGTGCACCGTTGCTACAGTTTGTCGCTTCTAAGCACCACGTGATGATCGGGTGTGATGGATTCTTACGTTCACATACAACGGGTGTAAGACAGTTTTACACAGCGAAAACACTTAGGGTTAACTTGACGAGCCTAGCATGTGCAGACATGGCCTCGGAACACGGAGACCGAAAGGTCGAGCATGAGTCGTATAGCAGATACGATCAACATGAAGATGTTCACCGATGATGACTAGTCCGTCTCACGTGATGATCGGACACGGCCTAGTTGACTCGGATCATGTAATCACTTAGATGACCAGAGGGATGTCTATCTGAGTGGGAGTTCATAAGATGAACTTAATTATCCTGAACATAGTCAAAAGACCTTTTGCAAATTATGTCGTAAGCTCGCGCTTTAGTTCCACTGTTTAGATATGTTCCTAGAGAAAATATAGTTGAAAGTTGATAGTAGCGATTATGCGATCAGTAGAAAGCTTATGTCCTTAATGCACCGCTCAGTGTGCTGAACCCCAACGTCGTTTGTCGATGTTGCGAACATCGGACATACACGTTTTGATAACTACGTGATAGTTCAATTAAATGGTTTGAGTAGAGGCACCAAAGACGTTTTCGAAACGTCGCGGAACATATGAGATGTTTCGAGGGCTGAAATTGGGATTTCAGGCTCGTGCCCACGTCAAGAGGTATAACACCTCCGACGATTTTCTTAGCCTGCAAACTAAGGGAGAAAAGCTCAATCATTGAGCTTGTGCTCAGATTGTCTGAGCACAACAATCACTTGAATCGAGTGGGAGTTGATCCTCCAGATGAGATAGTGATGTTTCCCCAAAGTCATTGCCACCAAGCTGCTAGAGCTTCGTGATTAACTATAACATATCAAGGATAGATATGATGATCCTTGAAATATTCATGATGTTTGACACCGCGAAAGTAGAAATCAAGAAGGAGCATCAATTGTTGATGGTTGGTGAAACCACTAGTTTCAAGAAGGGCAAGGGAACAAAGGGATACTTCATGAAACGGCAATTCAGCTGCTGCTCTAGTGAAGAAACCCAAGGTTGAACCCAAACCCGAGACTAAGTGCTTCTGTAATAAGGGGAACAACCACTGGAGCAGCATTACCCTAGATACTTGGTAGATGAGAAGGCTGGCAAGGTCGATAGAAGTATATTGGATATACATTATGTTAATGTGTACTTTACTAGTACTCCTAGTAGCACCAGGATATTGGATACCGGTTCGGTTGCTAAGTGTTAGTAACTCGAAATAAAAGCTACGGAATAAACGGAGACTAGCTAACGTATTATTATTATATAACTGTATTATCCGGAAATAAAAGCTAACTCGAAATACACGTGTGAATATGCCCTAGAGGCAATAATAAAAGTATTATTATTATATTTCCTTGTTAATGATAATTGTCTTTTATTCATGCTATAACTGTATTATCCGGAAATCGTAATACACGTGTGAATACATAGACCACAATATGTCCCTAGTGAGCCTCTAGTTGACTAGCTCGTTGTGATCAACAGATAGTCATGGTTTCCTGGCTATGGGCATTGGATGTCGTTGATAACGGGATCACATCATTAGGAGAATGATGTGATGGACAAGACCCAATCCTAAGACTAGCACAAAAGATCGTGTAGTTCATTTGCTAGAGCTTTGCCAATGTCAAGTATCTCTTCCTTCGACCATGAGAGCGTGTAACTCCTGGATACCGTAGGAGTGCTTTGGGTGTATCAAACGTCACAACGTAACTGGGTGACTATAAAGGTGCACTACAGGTATCTCCGAAAGTATCTATTGTTTTATGCGGATCGAGACTGGGATTTGTCACTCCGTGTAAACGGAGAGTTATCTCTGGGCCCACTCGGTAGGACATCATCATATGCGCAATGTGACCAAGGAGTTGATCACGGGATGATGTGTTATGGAACGAGTAAAGTGACTTGCCGGTAACGAGATTGAACAAGGTATTGGATACCGATGATCGAATCTCGGGCAAGTAACATACCGATAGACAAAGGGAATTGAATACGGGATTGATTAAGTCCTTGACATCGTGGTTCATCCGATGAGATCATCGTGGAACATGTGGGAGCCATCATGGGTATCCAGATCCCGCTGTTGGTTATTGACCGGAGAACGTCTCGGTCATGTCTACATGTCTCCCGAACCCGTAGGGTCTACACACTTAAGGTTCGATGACGCTAGGGTTATAAAGGAAGTTTGTATGTGGTTACCGAATGTTGTTCGGAGTCCTGGATGAGATCCCGGACGTCACGAGGAGTTCCGGAATGGTCCGGAGGTAAAGATTTATATATGGGAAGTCCTATTTTGGCCACCGGAAAATGTTCGGGATTTTTCGGTATTGTACCGGGAAGGTTCTAGAAGGTTCCGGAGTGGGGCCCACCTGCATGGGGGGGCCCACATGGACGTGGGTAGTGGGGGCAAGGCCCCACACCCCTGGTCAAGGCGCACCAAGATCCCCCCTTAGAAGGAATAAGATCATATCCCGAAGGGATAAGATCAAGATCCCTAAAAAGGGGGGATAACAATCGGTGGGGAAGGAAATAATGAGATTTCTTTCCTCCCACCTTGGCCAACGCCCCAATGGACTTGGAGGGCAAGAAACCAGCCCCTCCACCCCTATATATAGTGGGGAGGCGCATGGGAGCTATACACGAAGTTCTGGCACAGCCCTACCTCTCTCCCTACTCCTCCTCTCCCATGGTGCTTGGCGAAGCCCTGCTGGATTGCCACGCTCCTCCACCACCACCACGCCGTTGTGCTGCTGTTGGATGGAGTCTTACTCAACCTCTCCCTCTCTCCTTGCTGGATCAAGGCGTGGGAGACGTCACCGGGCTGTACGTGTGTTGAACGCGGAGGTGCCGTCCGTTCGGCACTAGGAGCATCGGTGATTTGAATCACGACGAGTACGACTCCATCAACCCCGTTCACTTGAACGCTTCCACTTAGCGATCTACAAGGGTATGTAGATGCACTCTCTTTCTACTCGTTGCTGGTCTCTCCATAGATAGATCTTGGTGACACGTAGGAAAATTTTGAATTTCTGCTATGTTCCCCAACAGTGGCATCATGAGCTAGGTCTATTGCGTAGATTCTTTGCACGAGTAGAACACAAAGTAGTTGTGGGCGTTGATGTTGTTCAATATGCTTACCGTTACTAGTCCAATCTTGTTTCGACGGTATTGTGGGATGAAGCGGCCCGGACCGACCTTACACGTACTCTTACGTGAGACAGGTTCCACCGATTGACATGCACTTGGTGCATAAGGTGGCTAGCGGGTGCCAGTCTCTCCCACTTTAGTCGGAACGGATTCGATGAAAAGGGTCCTTATGAAGGGTAAATAGCAATTGGCATATCACGTTGTGGTTTTGCGTAGGTAAGAAACGTTCTTGCTAGAACCCATAGCAGCCACGTAAAACATGCAACAACAATTAGAGGACGTCTAACTTGTTTTTGCAGGGTATGCTATGTGATGTGATATGGCCAAGAAGAATGTGATGAATGATATGTGATGTATGAGATCGATCATGTTCTTGTAATAGGATTCACGACTTGCATGTCGATGAGTATGACAACCGGCAGGAGCCATAGGAGTTGTCTTTATTTTTTGTATGACCAACGTGTCATTGAAGAACGCCATGTAACTTACTTTACTTTATTGCTAAACGCGTTAGCCATAGAAGTAGAAGTAGTCGTTGGCGTGACAACTTCATGAAGACACGATGATGGAGATCATGATGATGGAGATCATGGTGTCATGCCGGTGACGATGATGATCATGGAGCCCCGAAGATGAAGATCAAAAGGAGCAAAATGATATTGGCCATATCATGTCACTATTTGATTGCATGTGATGTTTATCATGTTTATGCATCTTGTTTACTTAGGACGACGGTAGTAAATAAGATGATCCCTTACAAAATTTCAAGAAGTGTTCTCCCCTAACTGTGCACCGTTGCTACAGTTCGTCGCTTCTAAGCACCACGTGATGATCGGGTGTGATGGATTCTTACGTTCACATACAACGGGTGTAAGACAGTTTTACACAGCGAAAACACTTAGGGTTAACTTGACGAGCCTAGCATGTACAGACATGGCCTCGGAACACGGAGACCGAAAGGTCGAGCATGAGTCGTATAGAAGATACGATCAACATGAAGATGTTCACCGATGAAGACTAGTCCGTCTCACGTGATGATCGGACACGGCCTAGTTGACTCGGATCATGTAATCACTTAGATGACTAGAGGGATGTCTATCTGAGTGGGAGTTCATAAGATGAACTTAATTATCCTGAACATAGTCAAAAGACCTTTTGCAAATTATGTCGTAGCTCACGCTATAGTTCTACTGTTTTAGATATGTTCCTAGAGAAAATATAGTTGAAAGTTGATAGTAGCAATTATGCGGACAGTAGAAAGCTTATGTCCTTAATGCACCGCTCAGTGTGCTGAACCCCAACATCGTTTGTGGATGTTTCGAACATCGAACATACACGTTTTTGATAACTACGTGATAGTTCAGTTAAATGGTTTAAGTAGAGGCACCAAAGACATTTTCGAAACGTCACGGAACATATGAGATGTTTCGAGGGCTGAAATTGGGATTTCAGGCTCGTGCCCATGTCAAGAGGTATAAGACCTCCGACGATTTTCTTAGCCTGCAAACTAAGGGAGAAAAGCCCAATCGTTGAGCTTGTGCTCAGATTGTCTGAGTACAACAATCACTTGAATCGAGTGGGAGTTGATCTTCCAGATGAGATAGTGATGTTTCCCCAAAGTCATTGCCACCAAGCTGCTAGAGCTTCGTGATGAACTATAACATATCAAGGATAGAGATGATGATCCTTGAGGTATTCGCGTTGTTTGACGTCACGAAAGTAGAAATCAAGAAGGAGCATCAATTGTTGATGGTTGGTGAAACCACTAGTTTCAAAGAAGGGCAAGGGCAAAAAGGGATACTTCATGAAACGGCAAATCAGCTGCTGCACCAATGAAGAAACCCGAGGCTGAACCCAAACCCGAGACTAAGTGCTTCTGTAATAAGGGGAACAACCACTGGAGCAGGATTACCCTAGATACTTGGTAGATGAGAAGGCTGGCAAGGTTGATAGAAGTATATTGGATATACATTATGTTAATGTGTACTTTACTAGTACTCCTAGTAGCACCAGGGTATTAGATACCGGTTCGGTTGCTAAGTATTAGTAACTCGAAATAAAAGCTACGGAATAAAAGGAGACTGGCTAAAGGTGAGCTGACGATATGTGTTGGAAGTGTTTCCAAGTTTGATGTGATCAAACATCGCACGCTCCCTCTACCACCGAGATTGGTGTTTGCGTTGAGCATAGACATGATTGGATTATGTCTATCGCAATACGGTTATTCATTTAAGGAGAATAATGGTTACTCTATTTATTTGAATAAAACCTTCAATGGTCTTGCACCTAAAGGAATGGTTTATTGAATCTCGATCGTAGTGATACACATTTTCATGCCAAAAGATATAAGATAGTAATGATAGTTCCACTTACTTGTGGCACTGCCATGTAAGTCATAATGGTATAAAACGCATGAAGAAGCTCCATGTTGATGGATCTTTGGACTCACTCGTTTTAGAAAAGTTTGAGACATGCGAACCATGTCTATTGGTGTATACGCATGAAGAGACTCCATGCATATGGATCGTTTGGACTCACTTGATTTTGAATCACTTGAGATATGCAAATCATACCACATAGGCAAGATGACTGAAAAGCCTCGGTTTCAGTAAGATGGAACAAGATAGCAACTTGTAGGAAGTAACACATTTTGATGTGTGCAGTCCAATGAGTGCTGAGGCATGCAGTGGATATCGTTATGTTCTTACTTCACAGATGATTCGAGTAGATGTTGAGAATAATTACTTGATGAAACACAAGTCTGAATTATTGAATGGTTCAAGTAATTTTAGAGTGAAGTAGAAGATCAATGTGACAAGAGGATAAAATGTCTATGATACGATCATAGAGATGAATATCTGAGTTACGAGTTTTGGCACACAATTAAGACATTATGGAAATTGTTTCGCAATTTATACTGCCTGGAACACCATAATGTGATGGTGTGTCCGAACATCATAGTTGCACCCTATTGGATATGGTGCGTACCACGATGTCTCTTATCGAATTACCACTATCGTTCATGGGTTAGGCATTAGAGACAACCACATTCACTTTAAATAGGGCACCGCGTAATTCCGTTGAGATGACACCGTATGAATTATGGTTTAGAGAAACCTAAGTTGTCGTTTCTTAAAAGTTTGGGGCTGCGACGCTTATATGAAAAAGTTTCAGGTTGATAAGCTCGAACCCAAAGCGGATAAAATGCATCTTCATAGGAAACCCAAAACAGTTGGGTATACCTCCTAATTCAGATCCGAAAGCAATATGAATTGTTTCTAGAATCGGGTCCTTTCTCGAGGAAAGGTTTCTCTCGAAAGAGTTGAGTGGGAGGATGGTGGAGACTTGATGAGGTTATTGAACCGTCTCTTCAACTAGTGTGTGGCAGGGCACAGGAAGTTGTTCCTGTGGCACCTACACCAATTGAAGTGGAAGCTTATGATATTGATCATGAAACTTCGGATCAAGTCACTACCAAACCTCGTAGGACGACAGGGACACGTACTACTTCGGAGTGGTAAGGTGATCCTGTCTTGAAGGTCATGTTGCTAGACAACAATGAACCTACGAGCTATGGAGAAGCGATGGTGGGCCCGAATTCCGACAAATGGTTAGAAGCCATGAAATCCGAGATAGTATCCATATATCAGAACAAAGCATGGACTTTGATGGACTTGCCCAATGATCGACAATCCATTGAGATAAATGGATCTTTTAAGAAGAAGACGGACGTGGATGGAAATGTCACCATCCATGAAGCTCGACTTGTGGCGAAGAGTTTTTCACAAGTTCAAGGAGTTGACTACGATGAGATTTTCTCATCCGTAGCGATGCTTAAGTCCGTCGGAATCATGTTAGCATTAGCTGCATTTATGAAATCTGGCAGACGGATGTCAAAACGAGTTTCCTTACCAGTTTTCATAAGGAAAGGTTGTATGTAATACAATCAGAAAGTTTTTGTTGATCCTAAGGATGCTAAAAGGTATGCTAGCTCCAGCGATCCTTCTAAGGACTGGAGTGAGCATCTCGGAGTTGGAATGTATGCTTTGATGATGATCAAAGATTTTGGGTTTGTACAAAGTTTATGAGAAACTTGTATTTCCAAAGAAGTGAGTGGGAGCACTATAGAATTTCTGATGAGTATATGTTGTTGACATATTGATGATCAGAAATGATGTAGAATTTCTAGAAAGCATATAGGGTTATTTTGAAAACGTTTTTCAATGGAAAGCCTGGATTAAGCTACTTGAGCATTGAGCATCAAGATCTATAAGGATAGATCAAAACGCTTAATGGTACTTTCAAATGAGCACATACCTTGACATGATCTTGAAGGTTTTCAAGATAGACCAGTCAAAGAAGGAGTTCTTGCCTGAGTTGTAAGGTACGAAGTTAAGACTTGAAGCTCGACCACGGCAGAAAAGAGAGAAAGGACGAAGGTCGTCCCCTATGCTTAAGACGTAGGCTCTTCAGTATGCTATGCTGTGTACCGCACCTGAAGTGTGCCTTGCCATGAGTCAGTCAAGGGGTACAAGAGTGATCCAAGAATGGCTCACAGGACAGCGGTCAAAGTTATCCTTAGTAACTAGTGGACTAAGGAATTTTCTCGATTATGGAGGTGGTAAAAGAGTTCGTCGTAAAGGTTACGACGATGCAAGCTTGACACCTATCCGGATAGCTCTGAGTAGAGAGACCGGATACATATAATGGAGCAATAATTTAGAATAGCTCCAAGTAGAACAGTTATTTGGAATAGCTCCAAATAGAGCGTGGTAGCTACATCTAGGAGATGACATAGAGATTTGTAAAGCACACATGGATCTGAAAGGTTCAGACCCGTTGACTAAAACCTCTTTCACAAGCAACATGATCAAACATAAAACTCATTGAGTGTTAATCACATAGTGATGTGAACTAGACTACTGACTCTAGTAAACTCTTGGGTATTAGTCACATGGCGATGTGACCTATGAGTGTTAATCACATGGCGATGTGAACTAGATTATTGACTCTAGTGCAAGTGGGAGACTGTTGGAAATATGCCCTAGAGGCAATAATAAAAGTATTATTATTATATTTCCTTGTTCATGATAATTGTCTTTTATTCATGCTATAACTGTATTATCCGGAAATCGTAATACACGTGTGAATACATAGACCACAATATGTCTCTAGTGAGCCTCTAGTTGACTAGCTCGTTGTGATCAACAGATAGTCATGGTTTCCTGGCTATGGACATTGGATGTCGTTGATAACGGGATCACATCATTAGGAGAATGATGTGATGGACAAGACCCAATCCTAAGACTAGCACAAAAGATCGTGTAGTTCGTTTGCTAGAGCTTTGCCAATGTCAAGTATCTCTTCCTTTGACCATGAGATCGTGTAACTCCTGGATACCGTAGGAGTGCCTTGGGTGTATCAAACGTCACAACGACTGGGTGACTATAAAGGTGCACTATAGGTATCTCCGAAAGTATCTATTGTTTTATGCGGATCGAGACTGGGATTTGTCACTCCGTGTAAACGGAGAGGTATCTCTGGGCCCACTCGGTAGGACATCATCATATGCGCAATGTGACCAAGGAGTTGATCACAGGATGATGTGTTACGGAACGAGTAAAGTGACTTGCCGGTAACGAGATTGAACAAGGTATTGGATACCGATGATCGAATCTCGGGCAAGTAAAATACCGCTAGACAAAGGGAATTGAATACGGGATTGATTAAGTCCTTGACATCGTGGTTCATCCGATGAGATCATCGTGGAACATGTGGGAGCCATCATGGGTATCCAGATCCCGCTGTTGGTTATTGACCGGAGAACGTCTCGGTCATGTCTGCATGTCTCCCGAACCCGTAGGGTCTACACACTTAAGGTTCGATGACGCTAGGGTTATAAAGGAAGCTTGTATGTGGTTACCGAATGTTGTTCGGAGTCCCGGATGAGATCCCGGACGTCACGAGGAGTTCCGGAATGGTCCGGAGGTATAGATTTATATATAGGAAGTCCTGTTTCGGCCATCGGGACAAGTTTCGGGGTCATCGGTATTGTACCGGGACCACCGGAAGGGTCCCGGGGGCCCACCGGGTGGGGCCACCTGCCCCGGGGGGCCACATGGGCTGTAGGGGGTGCACCTTGGCCTACATGGGCCAAGGGCACCAGCCCCTAGAGGCCCATGCGCCAAGATAAAGGAAAAAGGGAAGAGTCCTAAAGGGGGAAGGCACCTCCGAGGTGCCTTGGGGAGGATGGACTCCTCCCCATCCTTAGCCGCACCCCCTTCCTTGGAGGAGGGGGCAAGGCTGCGCCCTCCCCCTCTCCCTTGGCCCTATATATAGTGGGGAAAAGGAGGAGCAATCACACCTAAGGCCTTTGGTTGCCTCCCTCTCCCTCCCGTGACACATCTCCTCTCCCGTAGGTGCTCGGCGAAGCCCTGCGGGATTGCCACGCTCCTCCACCACCACCACCACGCCGTTGTGCTGCTGTTGGATGGAGTCTTCCTCAACCTCTCCCTCTCTCCTTGCTGGATCAAGGCGTGGGAGACGTCACCGGGCTGTACGTGTGTTGAACGCGGAGGTGCCGTGCGTTCGGCACTTGATCATCGGTGATCTGAATCACGACGAGTACGACTCCATCAACCCCGTTCACTTGAACGCTTCCGCTTAGCGATCTACAAGGGTATGTAGATGCAAACTCTCCTCTCCTTTCTACTCGTTGCTGGTCTCTCCATAGATAGATCTTGGTGTTACGTAGGAAATTTTTTGAATTTCTGCTACGTTCCCCAACAGTGATCCATATCAACTAAACCATGTCCGATCATTACGTGAGATGGAGTAGTTTCCAATGCTGAACATCTCTATGTTGATCATATCTACTATATGATTCATGTTCGACCTTTCGGTCTCGGTGTTCCGAGGCCATGTCTGTACATGCTAGGCTCGTCAAGTTTAACCTGAGTATTATGCACATGCAAAACTGTCTTGCACCCGTTGTATGTGAACATAGAGCTTATCATACCCGATCATCACGTGGTGTCTTGGCACGACGAACTGTAGCAATGGTGCATACTCAGGGAGAACACTTATACCTTGAAATTTAGTGAGAGATCCTCTTATAATGCTACGCCCATACTAAGCAAAATAAGATGCATAAAAAATAAACATCACATGTAATCAAAATATGTGACATGATATGGCCATCATCATCTTGTGACTTTGTTCTTCATCTCCAAAGCACCATCATGATCTCCATTGTCATCGGCTTGACACCTTGATCTCCATCGTAGCGTCGTTGTCATCTTCCCAACTATTGCTACTACGACTATTGCTAACATAGTGATAAAGTAAAGCAATTACATGGCAATTGCATTTCATACAATAAAGCGACAACCATAAGGCTCCTGCCAGTTGCCGATAATTTTACAAAACATGATCATTTCATACGATAACGTATATCACATCATGTCTTGACCATATCACATCCCAACATGCCCAGCAAAAACAAGTTAGACGTCCTCTACTTTGTTGTTGCAAGTTTTACGTGGCTGCTACGGGCTTCTAGCAAGAACCATTCTTACCTACACACCAAACCCACAACGATTTTTCGTCAAGTGTGTTGTTTTAACCTTCAACAAGGATCGGTTGTAGTCAAATTTGATTCAACTAAAGTTGGAGAAACAGACACTCACCAGCCACCTTTGTGCAAAACAAGTTGCATGTCTGTCAGTGGAACCGGTGTCATGAACGTGGCCACGTAAGGTTGGTCCGGGCCCCTTCATCCAACAATACCGCCGAATCAAAATAAGACGTTGGTGGTAAGCCGTATGACTATGCTCGTCCACAACTCATTGTGTTCTACTCATGCATATCATCTGCGCATAGACCTGGCTCGGATGCCACTATTGGGGAACGCAGCATGCAATTTCAAAAAAAATCCTACGATCACGCGAGATCTATCTAGGAGATACATAGCAACGAGAGGGGGAGAGTGTGTCCATGTACCCTCGTACACCGAAAGCGGAAGCGTTAGGTTAATGCGGTTGATGTAGTCGAATGTCTTCGCAATCCAACCGATCAAGTACCGAACGTACGGCACCTCTGAGTTCAGCACACGTTCAGCTCGATGACGTCCCTTGAACTCTTGATCCAGCAAAGTGTCGAGCAAGACTTTCGTCAGCACGACGGCGTGGTGACGGTGATTGTGACATGATCCGTGCAAGGCTTCACCTAAGCACTATGACCCTATGACCGGAGGAGTAAACTGTGAGGGGGCACCTCACATGGCTAAGAACAATTGATGTACTTTGGGGTGCCCCTACCCCCGTATATAAAGAAGGAGGGGAGGAGGCCGCCAGGCCTAGGGGCGCATGATGGGGGGAACCGAATAGGACTCCAAGTCCTATTTGGACCCTCCCCCCTTCCTTTCTAATGGAAGGGAAAAGGGGGAGGGAGAGGGAGGAGGAGGGGCGTCGTGTACCGCCCAAGATGCGATTCTATCCCAATCACGTGATGAATTCATGATTGGGGCACAACCGCATTTCGAGCGCATATCAAGGTGGATATCATTACAACATACCATGTACTAAATAGATGAGGATACAAGATAAAAGCTTACACTCGCCACAAGCTACAACATTCATACAACAATACATCAGTACATAGCATTTGAGGGAGTCTCGGATTAGGGGGTGTCCGGATAGCCGGACTACCATCATCGGCCGAACTGTCATCATCGACCGGACTCCAAGACTATGAAAATACAAGATTGAAGACTTCGTCCCGTGTCCGGATGGGACTTTCCTTGGCGTGGAAGGCAAGCTTGGCGATACGGATACGTAGATCTCCTACCATTGTAACTGACTCTATGTAACCCTAGCCCTCTCCGGTGTCTATATAAACTGGATGGCTCTAGTCCGTAAAACAACAACCATTACAATCATACCATAGGCTAGCTTCTAGGGTTTAGCCTCCTTGATCTCGTGGTAGATCCACTCTTGTAAACATCCACAATATCAATATCAATCAAGCAGGACGTAGGGTTTTACCTCCATCAAGAGGGCCCGAACCTGGGTAAAACATCGTGTCCCTTGTCTCCTGTTACCATCCGTCTAGATGCACAGTTCGGGACCCCCTACCCGAGATCCGCCGGTTTTGACACCGACATTGGTGCTTTCATTGAGAGTTCCTCTGTGCCGTCACCGATAGGAAGGATGCCTCCTCCCGTCTTCAAGGACGGTATTTTTGCCAAAGGAGCCTTGGCCGCCGGCCAAACTATCTGGCTAGGTGGTTTTCTTATGACCGCCTGTCCGGCTACCGCTTTGACAATGACCTCTCAAGTCGTCAAAAGCAATCTTCACGTCAGCTTGGAATTCGCCGAACGGCTGGATCCAATAGAGCTCTCGTCCGTAAACGAGCTCTTGGATCGCATCGCCGCCCTGGGAGTCGCTACAGACTACAATCAGATTGGTCTTAAAACCGATCTGAGAGAGATTAACTCCCCCCAGGTCACCCACCACGTCGCAGTGGTAGAGGAACAATGCGGCGACTCTTCTCCTGTATTGAAAACTAGTCATGTCCGGGCTCCCGAACCCCCCATGCCGGATTCCCGCGGAGGGACGGACTTTGATCAAGCACTGAACTTAAAGTCAGGCATCGGACCAGACTCGTTGGACAACGTCCAGCAATCCAAGCTTCCAAATTTGGAAACTTCTCGGCCCTCGAGCCTTGAGATGGGTAGGGTTCCGGACTTAATTACACCCACCCGCCCAGACATATGCGATCTATCTCTAATCCGGCAAGAGCCCGCTGAGACAGTACATCACTACTGGGCCAGATTCCTCCTGGTTACGGACGGGATAAAGGACTGCCGAGAGGAAAACGCAATCTCAATTTTTTGCAATAATTGCACGGACGAGGGAATCTTGAACGTCGTCAGCCGTCGTGAAATTACACGCTTCGCCGACCTGGCGTCCATAGTACAAAAGTACTGTGCGATGGAGAGTTTCCGGACAACCGAAAATAAGTTTTGGGACAATCCGGCCCCGAATACAACCCTAGTCTGCAACAAAAGGGTGCATTACACTCAGGCACCAGATACAAAAATCAAAAAGCAAATACCCCATAGAGGGCACGGAACCGTACTGGAGGGATGGCTTAGTGGACCCTGTAAAATTCACAGTACAGAAGGCGTCGTCCCAACACATAGCCTTCGAGCATGTTGGATATTACGGCAGGTGGCCAAAAGTGGAGAGGAGCTTCTAGCCCCGGAAAACCACTCCAACAATACCGATATGGTATCAACAGTCTTCGAGACTTTCGCATCAAACAATATGTGGAAATGAACAATCCGCAGCCTTGCCGAAGTCTACCAAGTAGCAACAACTAATCCATGGAGTGACACAGCCATCACCTTCAACGCCAGCGACGAACCTAAATTCCGAACAGCCCGAGCTCCAGCCGCACTAGTACTTAGTCCAATAGTGGACGGCTTTCGACTTACAAAGGTCCTCATGGATGGCGGCAGCGGATTAAACCTCATCTACGAGGAAACCCTTCAAAAAATGGAAATAGACTGGAGCCGCATTGAGCGAAGCAGCACAACCTTTAGAGGAATAATCCCTAGCCGGGAGGCGCGCTGCACAGGAAAAATCACACTCGGTGTGGTATTCGGCTCGCTGGACAATTACAGATCCGAAGAAGTCACGTTCCAAGTTGCCCCGTTCAACAGCGGATATCATGCTATATTAGGACAAGAGGCATTCACAATTTTTCAAGTCGTACCCCATTACGGTACATGAAGCTCAAAATGCCTGGGCCCGGCGGAAAAATCACTCTCGTTAGTGATCCGGACATAGCACTCCGCGCCAAAAACAAGACACCCGCATTAGCCTTAGAGGCACTATCCGAAGCCCTAGCGGCAGAGGAACTCACCGCGCTGCGCTCTACGGTGAATAGGGACGATGTGATACTCGATAAGAGATCCAAGTCCACCTCCTTTAAACCAGCAGATGAAATAGTAAAATTCCAGGTCCACCCAACGGACCCGACAAAGACGGCCTCCATCGGGGCACAATTGAACCGTGATGTAGACGCCGCACTGCGAGAATTCCTTCGGGAAAATTGGGACATTTTTGCCTGGCACCCCTCGGATATGCCCGGAATCCCACGCAGATTGGCAGAACACAGCCTAAACATCCTAAAAGGATTCAAGCCAGTCAAACAGGCTCTTCGACGATTTTCCTAACCCAAAAGACAGGCAATGGGAGAAGAGCTAGCCAAACTATTGGAAGCCGGATTCATCAGAGACATCAAACATCCGAATTGGCTAGCAAACCTGGTAATGGTACCAAAGAAGGACAAATCCTGGCACCTATGTGTCGATTTCAAAGACCTAAATAAAGCCTGCCCAAAGGATCCCTTCCCCCTCCCCCGCATCGACCAAATCATCGATGCCACTATAGGGCACGATTCATTGGGCTTCCTGGACGCATACTCCGGCTATCATCAAATCAAGATGGCAGAAGCGGATCAAGCCGCAACAGCATTCATTACTCCATATGGACCATTCTGCTTCAACACGATGCCCTTCAGACTTAAAAACGCCGGCGCAACATATCAGCGCATGATTCAGACATGTCTGGCTACCCAGATCGGCAAAACAGTAGAGGCATACGTAGACGACGTAGTCGTCAAAACTAAACACGTCGAAACTCTAGTAGATGACTTGAGGCTCACATTTGACAACCTCAGAGCATATGACATCAAGCTGAATCCGGAAAAATGCGTTTTCGGCGTACCAGCTGGAAAGCTACTGGGCTTCATCGTATCCGGTAGAGGAATTGAAGCAAACCCAGCCAAGATCCGAGCTCTGTCACAGCTAGATATCCCAAAAGACCTCAAGAAAATACAAAAATTGACTGGATGCGTGGCGGCTCTAAGCCGCTTTATCTCCCATCTAGGAGAAAAGGCATTGCCCCTCTATCGCCTCCTTAGGCGCACCGAACACTTCGAGTGGACGGATGCTGCCACCGCCGGACTCGAAGAAATAAAGGCCATATTGGCAACAAATCCGGTCCTGGCTGCGCCCAACCTGGGCGAACCAATGTTGTTATCCATCGCAGCAACGCATCAAGTTGCAAGCGCGGTACTCGTCGTCGAACGAGAGACAGAAGGGCATAAATTCCCTCTTCGAAAACCAGTATACTACGTATCCACTGTGTTAACCCCCTGCAAGTCCCGTTACCCGCAATATCAGAAGATAGCATACACGGTGTTCATCGCATCCCGGAAGCTCCGACACTACTTTCAAGAGTGCTCGATAACAGTGGCCTCTGAAGTACCACTTAACGACATTATAAACAACCGCGACGCGACGAGCAGGATTGCAAAATGGGCCATTGAACTCTTACCATTTGATATAACTTACAAACCTCGGCGAGCTATAAAGTCACAAGTTTTGGCTGACTTTGTCGCTGAATGGACCGAAGTCGAACTCCCTAAAGAGTACGGCGCATACTCCAATTGGACTATGCACTTCGACGGCTCTAAAATGTTAGCCGGATTGGGGGCTGGCGTCGTATTGATGTCCCCGACCGGGGACACAGTCCAATACGTACTTCAGATAATGTACACGGACTCCAACAACGCAGCCGAATACGAGGCCCTTTTACATGGTCTCCGGATGGCAATCTCCATGGGCATTCAACGCCTAGAGGTGTGCGGCGATTCAAACCTCGCAATATCCCAAATAAAAGGAGACTTTGACGCCAAAGATCCGAAAATGGCAGCATATCGCAACGCTGTCCTAAAAATGTCAGCCCGGTTCGAAGGACTTGAATTCCATCATGTAGCCCGGGATAATAACCAAGCAGCCGACGTACTAGCATGCATCGGCGCAAAATGCGACGCTGTCCCTCCTAACATCTTCTTGGAACGGCTCTTCAAGCCATCCGTACTATGGGAAGAGGAGTCCGGAAATAACAAACCGGAACAAGCCGCACCAACCGGTGATTGAGCCGATGACATAACACCTTCAACCCACGACATAATGGCAGTAATTGCCCCATGGACAGAACCATTCCTCGCCTACTTGCTTAGGCAGGAACTCCCCGAAGACCATAATGAGGCCCACTGCGTAGTCCAGCGATCTAAAGCCTACAAGGTCCATGAGGGAGAACTCTATAAGAAAAGCACAACCGGAGTCCTTCAAAGGTGTATCTCCGAAGAGGAAGGGCGAGACTTTCTGGCTGAAATTCACGCCGGACTAGGCGGACACCACGCCGCAGCCCGGGCCCTTGTAGGAAAGTCATTCCGTACAGGATTTTATTGGCCGACGGCCCGGGCAGATGCTCAGGACTTAGTCCAAAGATGCGTCGGTTGTCAGCTCTTTGCTAATCAGAGCCATATGCCACCCACCGCCCTCAAAACTATACCCATTACCTGGCCGTTCACGGTCTGGGGGCTTGACATGGTTGGACCACTTAAAGGGGGAACCCACAAGCAAAGATACCTATTGGTCATGGTGGATAAATTCACCAAATGGATAGAGGCCAAGCCAGTTAAAATGGCAGAGTCCGGACCAGTGATAGACTTCATATCCGGGGTAGTACACCGTTACGTTGTCCCCCACAGCATCATCACCGATAACGGCACGAACTTCACGGCCGACGAGGTTAAATCATGGTGCAAAAATATGGGCATCAAGCTCGATTACACTTCAGTCTATCACCCTCAAACCAACGGTCAAGTGGAACGAGCAAATGGTCTAATAATGAGCGGCATCAAACCCAGACTAGTGCGATCCCTTACGAAATCTGACACGCACTGGGTAGAGGAGCTCGACTCTGTACTCTGGGGGTTGCGGACAACGCCTAACCGTACTACCGGATTCACACCATTTTTTATGGTATACGACGCAGAAGCAGTTTTGCCCTGCGACATCATTCATGACTCACCTCGAGTGCGCATGTACGAAGAAAGAGAAGCCGAGTTGGATCGGCAGGACAGCTTGGACGCATTGGAGGAAGAACGCGACGTCGCCAAGGCTCGTTCCGCATTTTATCAGCAACAGGCTCGAAGATAGCAAAGCAGAGAAGTATGGGCCAAGACTTACAACGTTGGCGAACTAGTTCTACGCCTGCCGGACAAGAAAAAGGACAAGCTCAAGCCCAAATGGGAAGGCCCCTTCATCATCGATCAAGTCCTGACCGGCGGAGCGTACCGTCTACGAAATGCATCGGATAACCGACTCGAGCCGAACCCATGGAACGCAGCCCGCCTCCGAAGATTCTATGCCTAGCGCCGGACTAAGAGTTCGTCCCTTTCCCCCCGTCCAATTTTTTTTTACTTCAGCTGCCTTTTGTTTCTCTTTTTCTTCTCAACCCTATTCATCAAAGTCTTAAAGGGCCTACTTGCGCAAAGTTCGCGCGCAATTGATGTGCTATCCGCACTCATTATACCTGGGGGCTTCTTTACCAGAAGCTTAATTATAAGGGCTTCATGCCCAGCACATGTGTCAAGCCTCCACATGTACCTTTTATTCACCATTATATGCATCGATATGACTTAAGTTTTGGCCAAGCTGGGTTGCCTGGCTCCTGTGCTTACCCCTACGTTCCCGATTGTTCGGCTAGGAGGTAAAGGGAGCACCTCTGCGATTGTTACTGTCGGGTCAGCCGGATGTGTACCTCAGACTGGGTGAAGCCGAAAGCTAGCGTTCTTAAGGGAATATTCGGTTGGTGACTTAAAAGATGATTTTTTATCCACTTATTTATCTGCCCCCAGATGTTTTTCTGCTTTTTTCGCAGTCCGGACATGCACTTTAGGGCATGCCACCCCCAGAGGAAAGGAACCCTTAACGGAACTATTCTCCATCGAAGATCTTTCTTACTACCCATGTAATATAACATAACTAGTTGGGCACTTGTCTGATAAAGCACTAATGACCCCTACACCTGGTCTCCATGCATACCCCGGTTGTTTCATAACCGAGAAGGTATTCGGACACACTCCGGACTCTAGGGTCCCGAGGTCGAAGCGAAAAGGTCGGCAAGACAAACGATCTACAATCCGGCTAGAAGGCATTTTATATGTCATTTTATAATACATTGTCAAATCGACTGATTGTATTCTTCCTCAATCCCGTCTAACAGGTTGTCTAATTTACAGTCCTGTTGGGAAAATTTAGCGGCCACCTCTACTTGGCCGTATACTAAACTCACAGGGATCTCCTTCCCATCGGGCCCCACAGGTCCGACTTCGGCCATGTGGTTGGGATCCGCCTTCTTGTACCGTGTCTTTACCATGGCCCAGGCCTCCCTGGCACCTTGGCGGCAGGCCGAAATCTTCCATAAATGGAAGCGCTGCCGCACTCCTTGAAGCTTCTCCGCAAGCTCCCCAAGACCCTCGGGTAAGGAGAAGGCTGGCCATAAAGCCTGGATGACGCCGCTCATTGCCTGCCGAACTCGTTCGATCAGTTGCAACAATTCGGGAAGTTGATCACCCGTTGATACGGGCATCTCCTCCGCAGGGCGAACTGTGAGCATACCTCCAGACATATTCTGTCAAATTGACTTCCTCGCCGAACTCTTCTTTTCAAAGGAGTTCGCTCAAGCACTTACTATAGATGCCGCGACGAAGCCGCTGATTCTCCTTAACGGAGCCCGACAGCTCGGCCCGAACGCCTTTCAGCTCTTCTCCAAGCTGGGCATGGGCATCCTGGAGCTTGTTCCTTTCATGCTGCACCTTATGCAGCACCCTCTCGCCGGCCTTTAGTTGGCGCAGAAGTTCTTGCCTGTCCGGATCTTGTCCGGCAGCACCTGCAACGTCATTTTTTAGACTTACGCAAAGGCCAAACGCTACTTATCTTTCTAAAATAATGTGTTACCAGGAGAGGTCCCTGTGTTTCCTCCTGCGCCAGAGAGTGCGGCCTGAAGTTGGGCCTTGCACTCTTGCATCTCCTGAGACAGTTGGGTATTCTTCTCGGTAAGATCCTACGTTTCATATGATCCTTAAATCAGTTAATATAACTACTTTAAGTCTCGGGGGCTACTGGCATATACAACTATTAAAATCTCTTACCCGTATGTCTTTTACATACTGCTCCGTGGCTCTGGTAAAACCATCTTGAGCAGCACGAAGGTGCGCGTCCCCCGCGTTAAAGGCATTCAACGCCTTGGGGGAGAAGCACGCGTCACGAAATACTGTCCGGCGGCGCCTGTGATTCAGGGCACTCTCCACCTCAGACTTGGTGGCGGACAGTCTGTCGGCATCCTCCGTCGGAGGAACGTCCGGCTCGCGCCTTGCGCTCGCCTCCCCCTCCAGACCAGGTGCTGGAGCCTGGCTGGTAGAGGTTGGATTGGCAACCTCCACGCCCGCAGTCCGGCGGACGCTTTTTTCCCTACAAAAGTCATGAGCACTCAAACGCTTCCTAGGAACGTTGCTCTAAATAATGAATTGTGAGCTACACCTTTGCGGCGACGTTTTAGTCCGCGTCGCGCTCCTCTTCCGCCTACTGGTCCGGACTGGCCTTTGTTGGCCAGCCACCGCGGGCTCGGCTTCTCGCCCTAGGGGCGCCTCCTGCACAGCGCCATCGTATACGGTGGTCAGAAATAAGCAAGGAAGGAATGATGGTGTCAGGACTTCGGTTGCAATCACCTGGGAAGCCGGATATAGTCCGGGATAGTCGCCCGTGATGGTGACTAAAGCATTGTCCATGCTGAGCTGGTGGAACACCCCGTCGATTAGCTCCACCATTATGTCCGGATCCTCTTCGGAGGCCGGATCCCGGGATCTGTCTGGATCCTCGGGTTGCGGAGCTGGACTTAGCATGTCCTCCATGATCCGGCGCAGCTCCTGCGTCGAAAGAAGAACACAATATAAGAAACTTAAGTTTCAAAAAGCATGGGTCGGGCACGCAGAGTGTTCACTTACCCAAGGCTGGGGATTATTCATGGAGAACCCATTTAACGGGTTCGTCCGAAGGAAATCCTCCTTCTCCCCCTTATACAGGCCGGACAGGATCGTCACCAGATCTTCGACCGAATCCGGCCCTTTGCGGCCATGACGGGTGGCATCGTCCTCCCCGTTAAAATCCCACATGGGGTGGCCCCTGTATTGTAGTGGCTACACCCCCCGCGTAATGCATGTCGCCATGACTCCAATCATGGTCAGCCCGGCATGGGCCAGTAACCTTATTCGGCCCATCAAATAATGGACGTTCTTGTCTTCCTCCAGTTGGGGGCTCCGCGGACGCCAACTAAGGCGTTTCTTTAGAGGAGCATTGCTGAACTCCGGGAGGCCAATCCGAACAGGGTCCGGCAGCGGAGCGTCTTCTATATAAAACCATTCCGAAGGCCAGTCTTCGGACACCTTCTTAGGGGTTCCGGATGGATATCTGGTCCCGGCAATGCGCCATATTTCGGCGCTGCCCACTTGATATATGGACCCCTCGTGAGAACGGGGTACAAGGCAGAACAACCTCTTCCACAGCGCGAAATGGGGCTCGACGCCCAGGAATAGCTCGCAAAGAGCTACATAACCCGCAATATGCAGGATTGAGGCGGGCGTGAGGTGATGAAGCTGGAGTCCGTAGAACTCCAGGAGCCCGCGGAGGAATGGATGTACAGGAAATCCGAGCCCCCTTATCAGGTAGGGGACGAAGCATACCCGCTCCCCTTTGTTGGGACTTGGGGTAACCTCCGCTTGCTTCCCACCTTTGTAGGTGGCCAGCCCGGCTCGAACCGAAACCATAAAGGCCGGAGGGAGATATCCCCCCGCTTGGAGCTTCACCAGCTCGTTGTGCGGAACAGAGCATCTCCTCCAATCTCCTGGCAAAGGGCTGGGAGCGCGAGAAGAGGAGCCACGTTGACGGTCCATGATGGAATGGATTCTTGGTCGAAAGCGCTCCGATGAGTATTTGCGGGAGGAAGATGGTGACTTGGATCTGGATTCTTGCCTCCCTTATAGGCAGATTATTTGCACAACTAGGGGGTAAAACATAAAAGACACCCTGGCTTTTCACATTCGCGCGACGCATGGAAGAAGGCTGTTATTGGGCGTGGAAGCCAAGACGCGCAACATTGATGAGGAAGCCGGACACTGTTTGGCAGGTACGTAGAACTTGAAGGAGAACCCGCCTTGAAACGCCGAAGACTACACACATGCTGGATTTATCGTCATTGAAGCCTGGTTCGGGGGCTACTGAGGGAGTCCCGGATTAGAGGGTGTTCGGATAGCCGGACTACCATCATCGGCCGAACTATCATCGGCCGGACTATCATCATCGACCGGACTCCAAGACTATGAAGATACAAGATTGAAGACTTCGTCCCGTGTCCGGATGGGACTTTCCTTGGCGTGGAAGGCAAGCTTGGCGATATGGATACGTAGATCTCCTACCATTGTAACCGACTCTATGTAACCCTAGCCCTCTCCGGTGTCTATATAAACCGGATGGCTCTAGTCCGTAAAACAACAACCATTACAATCATACCATAGGCTAGCTTCTAGGGTTTAGCCTCCTTGATCTCGTGGTAGATCCACTCTTGTAAACATCCACAATATCAATATCAATCAAGCAGGACGTAGGGTTTTACCTCCATCAAGAGGGCCCGAACCTGGGTAAAACATCGTGTCCCTTGTCTCCTGTTACCATCCGCCTAGACGCACAGTTCGGGACCCCCTACCCGAGATCCGCCGGTTTTGACACCGACAGCATTCATCATGCAGAAGAGCAGGATCCGACTACGGATAAAATCAAATGAAAAAGAAGAACGACATCCACCCTGCTAACCCAGGCTCCCGACCTGGAACCTATATCCCTTGATAGAAGAAGAAGCAAAAGAAGAACTCCAAACAAGCAAGCATCGCACTCGCGTCAGATCATCACATTACCTGTACCTGCAATGGTTGTTGTAGTAATCTGTGAGCCACGAGGACTCAGCAATCCCATTACCATGGGTATCAAGACTAGCAAAGCTTAATGGGTATGGAAAGGATAAGTGGTGAGGTTGTAGCAAGCATCTAAGCATGATATGGTGGCTAACTTACGAGTACAAGAACAAGTGGTGAGATTGCAGCAAGCGACTAAGCAATGTATGGTGGCTAACTTACGAGTATAAGAATAAGATGAGAAGCTACGCAAACGGTCGCAACTAGCAATGATCACTAAGTGATCCTGAACTACTTACCTTCAAACATAACCCTACCGTGTTCTCTTCCTGAACTTGCTTGAAAAGAGACAGTCACGGTTACACACGCGGTTGGTGTATTTTAATTCGAATCTGGTGTCAAGTTCTCTACGACTGGATATTAAAAACTCCCATCTGCCACATAACCGCGGGCACGGCTCTCGGAAGTTTAAACCCTGCAGGGGTGTCCCAACTTAGCCCATGACAAACTCATGATCCGTGGAGATAATCCTCCATCGTGGGACATCCGATCAGACTCGGGATCCAGGTGCCAATACATTTCGACAATCCTCCATCGCATGACCTCCCGGCGTGCCGACACTCTGATAGTAGTCGCGTGTATCTCGTCTCAGGCCACGTCCGGATGAGCAGTACGTATAGCAACCGAAAACCCCTGGTGAAGGGGTGGCACCGCAAGTGGCTCTGTTTGGGACCAACACCATTACCACTGGCCCCCTGTATTATGTTGAATTAAGGAACCTCAGGGATGCCACCCCCTATGCCAATTAATTAATTCATTATTATTATGTTGGCAAATGTTAAAACCAATGTTGGGCCTTGCTAGAAGAGTTTTATTCAAAGTGAACTATCAAGAGGGGGCCATAAACCCTCACGTGTTAGGGATGCAAAATCAAGGAACATAACACCGGTATGACGGAAAATAGGGCAGCAAGAGTGGAACAAAACACCAGGCAAAAGGCCGAGCCTTCCACCCTTTACCAAGTATATATGTGCATTAATTAAATAAGAGATATTGTGATATCCCAAGATACCCATGTCCCAACATAGAACAACCTGCAACTAGCAATGCTATAAGAGGGGTTGAGCAAAGCGGTAACATAGCCAAACAACGGTTTGCTGGGATGGTGAAAAAAGGTTAGAGGTTGTTTCATGGCATATTGGGAGGCTTGATAAACAAGTGGTAGGAAGCGCGACATAGCGATAGCATCAAGACAACTAGCAAAGCAAAGATAGTAGTGAGATCCAGGGTAACGGTCATCTTGCCTGAAATCCCGCTAGGAAGAAGATTGAATCCATGAAGAAGGTGAACGGGCGTAGTCGAATGAATCCTCACAATTTGCAATGTTATTGAAACTAAGAAGCAACACCAGAAAGAAGCAAATGACATGGTAAACACACAAGCATACTATGTTTTCTTTGCTAGTTGTCTCATGCCATGTTTTGTCTATGTATTCACACATGTATCAAGTTCCCGGTTAATACAATTCTAGCATGAATAATAAACATTTATCATGATATAAGGAAATATAAATAACAACTTCATTATTGCCTCTAGGGCATAATTCCTTCACCCCCTATTACTCCCACCGCTGGCTAGGCCATCACTCTACTCACCCACACCTCCTATTATTCTGCGGCGACGACAGCCTCACACCGCAGCCGAACCAGTGAACCCTCATACTCCTCTCCGCATGGGCATCCACTGCCACGTCTTCCCCGGTTCTGTGTTGTCCCCTTCCTAGGCCTCGCCTTCATCCATCACCTTGGTGCTCTCGGCGCGGCGTGGTCAATGTGGTCAAGGAACGACTTCCATTAGAAGAGTACTGTATGTGGATAGGCTGACAGCTGGGTCCACGGCTGCAGCAAGGAAGTGCAACCTTATTACACGCAAAATAATGATTCCTCCACCTGACAGTAGGGACCCACCAGACGGGCCATCATATTTCGTGAAAAAAAACGTTTCCCCCTAACTGCTGGGACCCACCAGCTACATCTTCGCACGCAAGGAAGTGCCTCCTTATCCTCCCTGACAGTCAGGACCCACCTGGTCGAAGCGTATGTAGCGTTGTCATTCTGGTCGCGAATGTGTACGTACATACGATCGGTCTATCTGCAGGCTACAGTGATGAACCGTGGCCGAGTAAGGAAGGGCACGTGTCGTAGTAGAGGCGCGCATGTAGCATGTCATGTAGTCCCGTTAATATCGTATACACATATGTACAAACAAGGTGCAAGAAAGGAAATACAGCCACGTACGTACATATGGGCGGGGTCTCGAACGCCTACTCGCGCATACGTATGGCCAGGGCTTGTGTACATGGAGAGGCAGCGACGGTGTCATGTTCATCGGAAGCCAACCAGCTGGGTCGGAATGGAGAAACTGCATCATCGTGTTCATCGGGAGGCAACGGAATGCATCATGTTCATCGAGGGCCAACTGGCTTGGACGGAACAGCCGATTGAAATGAGGCCTAGCGTACCGCAGAATGGAGGAAACGGCCTTCTGTTTGACCGGCCACGGCTGAAACGGGATCTTGTTCATCGAGAGGGGTCTGGCGTACCGCAAAACGGAGGAAACAGACTTCTCTTGGACCTCCTACGGTTGAAATAGGGTCATGTTGATCAGGAGGGGTGTGGCATACCGTAAAACGGAGAAAATAGACTTGTGTTGGAGCGCTACGGTCGAAATGGGGGTCATGTTCATCGGGAGGGGTGTGGCGTACCGCAAAACGGGACTCCACGGGCTACTGTTCATCTCCACCGTCGGCAGCCTCCACGGGCTACTGTTCATCCACCGTCGACCTCCTCCAGCCTCCACCTATGACTGTTCATCCACAGGCTCCTATTCATCCAGCCTCCACCGCTCCTCCACTGGCTCCTATTCAACCAGCCCTCTCCACGGGGTCCTGTTCAACCACCCCTCCATGGGCTACTGTTTATCCAGCCCTCAACCGGCTACTGTTCAACCAGCCCTCCATGGGGTCCTGTTCATCCAGCCCTCCATGGGGTCCTGTTCATCCACCCCCAACCCGGCTCGATTGGGGTCTTGTTCATCCAGCGGCAACGGCCTCTACTACCACGGGGTCCTGTTCATCCAACCCCCCACCAGGAATTGTTCATCCACCCTCCCCCCCCCAAAAAAACGCTCACTATTCATCAAGGGAAGGAGACAGCAGGTTCGATCGGCTTCAGTTAGCAGCAATAGCGAAGGAATCGCTTGATCGGGTTCAATTAACAGCCAGATCGATCACTCGGGTTCAGTAACGCATAGCCTGCAGTGCAACCGCTCGGGTTTAGTTAGAGCCCAACGCCTCGCACGTGTACGAGAGAAACGCACATCGCTCGGCCCCTGACCACCCACCGTAACCGGGAACTCCCCGATATTTCCGTCGCCCTCGCTTCTACCACGGTTTTTCATGTCATGGACGACCCAAAGAATGTCATGCAGCTGCATCTCCGGCCCGTCCTAGACGAAAAGCCCATTTTCTGTCATGTTTTTTTGTCATAGACGTAGGAGCCCACCACATCTATGATGATACCGGGTTTTGTCACAATTATCATCACAGAAGTGTCATAAACATGACAGAAAAAATTCGTTCGGCCTAAAATGTCATGGATGTGTCTTTTTTTGTAGTGAATCCTGTTCTGGAAGTCATGTTATTAGCCAACGGCAAACATACGAACTATGAAGAAGCTATGATGAGCCCAGATTCCGACAAATGGCTTCAAGCCATGAAATCTGAGATAGGATCCATGTATGAGAATAAAGTATGGACTTGGTGGACTTGCCCGATGATCGACGAGCCATTGAGAATAAATGGATGTTCAAGAAGAAGACGGACGATGATGGTAATGTCACTATCTACAAAGCTCGACTTGTTGCAAAAGGTTTTCGATAAGTTCAAGGGGTTGACTACGATGAGACTTTCTCACCCGTAGCGATGCTTAAGTCTGTCTGAATTGTGTTAGCAATTGCCGCATTTTATGATTATGAGATCTGGCAAATGGACATCAAAACTGCATTCCTTAATCGATTTCTTAAAGAAGAGTTGTATATGATGCAACCAGAAGGTTTTGTCGATCCTAAAGGTGCTAACAAAGTGTGCAAGCTCCAGAGATCCATCTATGGACTGGTGCAAGCATCTCGGAGTTGGAATATACCCTTTAATGAGGTGATCAAAGCATATGCTTTTATACAGACTTATGGTGAAGCCTGTATTTACAAGAAAGTGAGTAGGCTCTGTAGCATTTCTAATATTATATGTGGATGACATATTGTTGGTTGGAAATGATATAGAATTTCTGGATAGCATAAAAGGATATTTGAATAAGAATTTTTCAATGAAATACCTCGGTGAAGCTGCTTATATATTGGGCATCAAGATCTATAGGGATAGATCGAGACGCTTAATATGACTTTCCCAAAGCACATACCTTGACAAAGTTCTGAAAAATTTCAAGATGGACTAGTCAAAGAAAGATTTCTTGCATGTGTTGCAAGGTGTGAAATTGAGTATGACTCAAAGCCCAACCACGGCAGAAGATAGAGAGAGAATGAAAGCCATTCCCTATGCCTCAGCCATAGGTTCTATAATGCATGCCATGTTGTGTACCCGACATGTTGTGTGCCTTGTCGTAAGTTTGGCTGGGAGGTACAACAGTGATCCAGGAGTGGTTCACTAGACAGCGGTCAAAATTATCCGTAGGTACCTAAAAAGGACTAAGGAAATGTTTCTCGGTTATGGAGGTGATACATATTTCATCATAAATGGTTACATTGATGCAAGCTTTGACACTGATCGAGATGACTCTGAGTCTCAATCTGGATAAGTATTGAACGTGGGAGCAATTAGCTAGAGTAGCTCTATGTAGAGCATTATAGACATAGATATTTGCAAAGTACACACGGATCTGAATGTTGCAAACCCGTTGACTAAAAACCTCTCTCACAAGCAAAACATGATCACACCTTTGAACTCTTTGGGTGTTAATCACATGGCGATGTGAACTAGATTATTGAGTCTAGTGAACTCTTTGGTGTTAATCACATGGCGATGTGAACTAGATTATTGACTCTAGTGCAAGTGGGAGACTGATGGAAATATGCCCTAGAGGCAATAATAAAATGGTTATTATTATATTTCCTTAATCATGATAAAGGTTTATTATTCATGCTAGAATTGTATTTATTGGAAACTTACATGTGTGGATACATAAACAAAAACCGTGTCCCTAGTGAGCCTCTACTAGACTTGCTCGTTGATCAAATATGGTTAAGGTTTCCTAACCATAGACATGAGTTGTCATTTGATAATGGGATCATATCATTGGGAGAATGATGTGATGGACAAGACCCAACCGTTAGCTTAGCATATGACCGTTCAGTATATTTCTACTGCTTTCTTAATGTCAAATACATATTCCTTCGACCATGAGATCATGCAACTCCTGGATACCAGAGAAATATCTTGTGTGCTATCAAACATCACAACATAACTGGGTGATCATAAAGATGCTCGACAAGTATCTCAGAAGGTGTCTCTTGAGTTGGCATGGATCAAGATTGGGATTTGTCACTCCGTGTAACGGAGAGGTATCTCTGGGCCCTCTCGGTAATACAACATCACAAGAAGCTTGCAAGCAAAGTGACTAAGGAGTTAGTTATGAGATGATGTATTATGGAACGAGTAAAGAGACTTGCCGGTAACGAGATTGAACTAGGTATAAGGATACCGATGATCAAATCTCAGGCATGTATCAAACTGAAAGACAAAGGGAATTATGTATGTTGTCATAAGGTTCGACTGATAAAAATCTTCATAGAATATGTAGGAACCAATATGAGCATCCAGGTTCCACTATTGGTTATTGACCGTAGAAGTGTCTCGGCGATGTCTACATCATTCTCGAACCCGTAGGGTCTGCACGCTTAATGTTCGTTGACGATATAGTATCATATGAGTTATGTATGTTGGTGACCGAATGTTGTTCCAAGTCCGGATGAGATCACGAACATGATGAGGAGCTCCAGAATAGTCTGGAGGTAAAGATTGATATATGGGATAATAGTGTTTGGCTTCCAGAAAGGTTTTGAAATTCACCGCAAGGGATTCGGATGTTTCCCGAAATGTTTGGGTATGAGAACACTTTATTTTGGCTAAGGGATAAAGCCCCCGGGGCTTTTAGTAAGTGCAAAAGGCAGCTTTGCGGAAGCTAGGGGTCAAATGCCAGGGTCCCTGGCGTTTGGGTCCAGACGCAGGGAACCCTGGCGTCTGGTCCTGGAGTCCGAGTAGGACTCTTGCCTTGCGGGCAAAACCATCTTTGAGGAGGTTTTTTCTCCAAGTTTCGACCCTAGGGCTCAACATATAAATAGAGGGGCAGGGCTAGCACCCAAGACATCAGGATTCACCAAGTCGTGTGCCGGCAACCCCACCCCCTCTATTTTATCCTCCGTCATAGTTTCCATTGTGCTTGGCGAATCCCTGCGGAGATTGTTCTTCACCACCACAGTCACCACGCCCTCGTGCTGCCGGAACTCATCTACTACTTCGCCTCTCTTGCTGGATCGAGAGGGCGAGGACGTTATCGAGCTAAACGTGTGCTGAACGCGAAGGTGTCGTACGTTCGATACTTGATTGGGATGGATTGTAAAGGTGTATGACTACATCAACCGCGCTGACAAACACTTCCTCTTAGCGATCTTCAAGTGTATGAAGATGTTATCCCCCTCTCTTAGCTATGCATCTCCATGGATAGATCTTGCATGTGTGTGTAGAATTTTTTTGTTTTCCATGCAACGTTCCCCAACAGCAGCGGCGTGGGCGGCCGCAGAGGAGGAAGCCATCTGCGCCCGCATTGTGAAGAAATGACAACAGAGGAACATGCGCGCCCTCGCCCGAGAGCAGAATCGGGCGGTCTGTGCCATGGCCGGACTTCCACCGAAGAAGGAGAAGGAGGAAAGAGATAGTGAGGACAGCTCCAACGACGAGCAGAACCGGCTCGATACGTACCACGTCTTCGTCCGGTACTTCCGCGAGAAGGACGGCAAGGGCACCGAGAAGGGCAAGGGCAGCACTGGATGAAATCCACCATAACTAAACATGCCAAATTTTGGTAGTCCGATGGCATGTTTAGTGTACTGTGATGGAGTAGTCGGATGATGCGTGTGCGTCGACGTAGTTGCACGAGTTTGTGTGAATTTGAGATATGGTAATTGAGGAGTCTAGGTGTGAATTACATTTTTTTAGAAGTGTCCGGTCAGTGCTTGCGGACGTGTCAGCGCGTCCACGAGCTTTTGAGGGGCTGGATTTATCAAGTCCGGATATAGATTTTTTTTGTATTTTTTTTGCGATCTGCTCGCTAAGAGGGAGGTTGGGGTAGGATCAGGACAAGTAATAATAGGAATACCCAAGCCTCTATTGCAGGCAAGGTTTTTGCCGTGAGATTGAACCATTTGTGTGAAAGTGACCCATGGTGAATTGTGTACATGACACGTGCTATTATTTTGGTAAATGGCTGTGTACAAAGGCCTTGTGTGTTCAGAAGTTTGTTTCAAATTTTTAGAACTAGCGTCACATTTCTTTTGGTGGGTTTAGCAAATTTTGTTACTTGTGCGCCATCCTTCCGCTTTGACTAGATTGCGTAAGTTTCCTTCAGTGGCCTGGTGCCGCTCTATGGTAATGTAATTGGTGCCGCTTTCATCGTGAAATCTAGAGTCGCTCCGGTCCCTGATCGGTGCTGCTTGGGCCTTGCTTGATGGTTCGCGGGAAGGTTCGAGTGAAATCATCCACCGCTGTTTTTACCTACATAAAAGGCCCTCCTCCCTCTTGATCTAGGTCTCCAGCGCAGTAGTCTGGGTCGCAAGCATAGTACATGCCTCGGGACGGTGACTGCGGGGCAGTGACTGCGGAGGCCATGAGCGGCGGAGAGCGATGTCATGCTGTCAGCTCCTCTGCTTGACCTAGCGGTTGCAGCATGTTTCTCGCGGCCGCCAGACTGCCGGTGACCCACCTAGCGTCGTCACAATGGGGAACTATTGCCTCGGGTAGGCTACCGCCCGCAGTGACGCTAGGAGGTGCTCTGCCCCTACTTGAATTGTAGGACGGCGAGGTCGCAACGGTTACGTCATCTGCTTCAGAGAGGGAGCCATGATGAGCGGCGACGTCAAGTCCTTCTTCCGGTCGAAGAAGACCCACACCGGGGCGCGGGCAAACAAGCCCACCGACGGTGTTCCCAAGAAGGCGGTGCAGCACCACCATCGGGCGCAACTTCTCCACCCGACACCAGGTAAGCCCTATGCATGCACGGTTACAAGTCAACCGATTCGTGTGCCGCCCGCATCCCGTTCACTGTTGTAGCGCTGGCATCGGCATGCTTCGCTGCTCTCCAGCCCTCCCGGTTGCCACCATGCCACTGATGATAATCCCATGGTGGTGACGACGTGCGGCCTATCCCTGTTGCGTGCCCTATGCCGATGTTGATGGTCGCCGTCAGGAGGCATCCAATCGATAGACGATGCAGGAGACAGCCAGTTGTGGCTGAAGTTGGAGGCGGGAGCGAGCCGCGAAGGAGGAAAAGGGACAGGGAAGAGTAGGGCGAGGTCATATGATGTCGCCTCTCAATTATAGTATTTTTTGCACGGTGAGGCTCTCGATTAGGCTCTATCACGTCGATGCTCGATTTCTCTCTCGGTTGGTTGATAGTAGCAAAGAGAAAGAAGAAGAAGGAAGCATGCTAGAGTCCTGCCGGAGATGGACAGCGCCAGCCAGAAGTCCGGCCAGCTGTAGCCTAAAACAATGCCCTCAATCCTCTCCCTGTCTGTTTCCCTCCTCCTTTCATCAGGCGCGGTGTCTTAGACATGTTACATGTGCGGTCGGCGGCCAAGGAGTTCTTGATGCGCGGCAGGACAGGAGCCGTTTGCATCCCCCTTGACCATGCAAAGAGCACAACCAGTGGGAGGCAAGTCGTGGGAGATGGACAGGGACGGGCCTGCGTGCCTGCGTTTGTCCTCTCGGGGACGAGGTACGCTGCGGTGCATTCATGCATGATGCATGCTTCATCCCTTCCGACCCATCTCGGGCGGCACCACACTGTAGTACCAGTCAGTCATGACGAGACCGGCAACGCCTCCTCGTGCGGGCAGTATGCTTTCAAGATCCAAGATCCAGTTGTAGTTCACCGCAGGCGCCATCACCCAGCGCTCTCCGTCAACAAGATCATGGACAACAGCACGTACACTAGGCCGATGTGTTGTTCATCCTTCAAGGTTAGCTGCATGATTATCCGGCAAAAACTAGTCATGTACTCACGGGCTATTTCCATTTGAAGGACAGACTGTTGTTTGCGGGCCGTGTGCTATTAGCGCTCTCTCTCTCTCTCTCCCCTTTTGCTCTTTGATGTATTTCTTTGATACGTGTTTCATGCATGCAGCTGTCGTGCTACTCTGTTTGACTTCTTCTGTTTGAAGTATGAGAGAAATCAAATTCCTATGTACAGTGAGCCTTCCAATTTGCACAAATTATTTATGCATCTTTTGATGTACTTGAGGTGCAGGAATGTACAAGCAAGTTTGATAATGCACAGAGAAGTACTCCCTTTGTAAACTGGTATAAGAACGTTTAGATTACTAAACTAGTGATCTAAACACTCTTATATTAGTTTGCGGAGGGAGTATTAGTTAATAACATGCGGAGCTCAATCTAATGAATCAGAAAATGAGCGTTGAAGCAAGAAAAGGCCAAATCGGCCCTTCGAAGAAAAGGCCAAATCATTGGAGGCAGAGGGAGATCAACTGCGCTTTCAGGTGGCATTATTGCTATTCGAGTCAAAGTGTGGATATGATACTAATTTAGTGTTTAAGGGTTCAGCTTTTGCGGTATCATGAATTTTCACTATTTTGATGAGGTGGTGACCGCATGAGGCACAATGGTATTTATTTTTGTATTAGGATTTTTTTTTGAAGGAATGAAAACAGAGATGGAAGAATGTTTCTGCACATTTTTTTGGAAGATAATTTAGGCTACCTATCCTCATCTTATGAGCATGGAATGTATGATTGAACTAAGCGGACATAATTACAAATAGTTTGGTGATCCTTTTCTCTGCATTTTTGTGGCTCTCTATTGTATTAAGCTAACATACACAGCTCTGTTAAGCTACTTTAGGACATGAGAAGATACATCTTTCAAATTTCATGCCAGACTTGATTCTTGTGCATCAGTAATTCAATTTATTTTCTTAACTGGGCTGCTTACATAATGGTGAAAGGGTCCATCAATTTATGTTCCACGTTTTATTTTATCCATGCAAAACTCCATGTATTATTACAATTTGAGAGGTTTTTGGTAGAGATTTATCTATTTATCATAACCCCCGCATCGTCTCTCCCCAGGGCGGCTCGGGCGGCGGTGCCCCCTCCCCCGGCAACCCACCCTCCCTCTCTTCCGCCCCTCCCCGCCGCCGCCAATAGCCCCGCCGGGCGAAGCCCGCGCGGATCTGGCGGCGGCGGGCTGCCGTTCCCCGTGTGGCGCGCTCACGGGCTGGGGGAGCCCCGTGTGGCGGCGACCGGCATGGCGTGACTCCGGCGCGCGGCGGTTCATCCGGTGGAGGCTGGGGACGGTGGTGCGGAGGCGCTCGCTGCTCCCTCCTGGTGGCCTGCTCCGAATCGGCGGCGTCCCCCTGATGCGCTCCGGTGGGCGTCGGGGTGCTGTTGTGGGTCGACGGGATGCGAACCGGCGGAGGTGTTCTCTGTGAGGCGCGGATGGTGGTGCTCACCCTCCCCCTCTCTGCGTGATCTGTAGGCGCTGGGCGTGCCTGCTGGCGCGTTTCTGGTGGGGGGCGTGGGCAGGCTGGATCCGGCTGGATTTGGCCTGGGGTGGACCGGATCTGGTCATGTGTGGCGGCGATCTGCAGTGGACCTTGCTCTGCGGTGGTGCATGAAGCAGTGTATCACGGTCTACCGGTGCTCCTCGAAGGTGGTCTGCTCACTTGGGCGAAAGACTCTGCTCCGACCGGAGCCGGCGATGGCGACGCCCACGGGTGTCGCTTACCTCCTTGGAGGCGTCGCTGTCAAGGTGACTTTCCCTTCGAAGCTCCAGGGGAAACCCTTGTTCCTGGTCTTTCCGGAACGGTCGATGGTGGCGCATTTTTGCGTCGCAATCCTTCTTGAAGGCATCGGTTTGGTGGACTTGTGTGGTCGCTGCTCTCTGCGGGTCGGATGGTGGTGGTGGTGCGACTGGCTGGGGTCGACGGTGGTGTGGTCGGTGTCGGTGAGGAGGTGCTGCTTTGCCAACGTCTTTTTCGCTTGACCATGCGTTGGAGTGGTTCGATTCTTCCATCAGAAGCCGGGTTAGCGGGGTGGGATCCTCTCTGGACCACCTCGTTGTTGTACGACTCCTCTCCCTTCTACGGGGTGTTGTTGGGTGGCGACCAGACGGCCAACATTCAAGGCTCACCTTGATTGGTCAGATGAAGATGGAAGTTGAGACCTCGGGGAAAGCCCCTAGCCCAGGTCCTCCTGGTGCGGATGATGGCGGCGCATCCGACGTCGCGGCCCTTGTTGAAGGCATCATCTTGGGGTCTGCTTGGTTGACGTGTGGGTGTTGCTGCAGGGCTATTGGTGGTGGTGGTGCGACCGGATGGGTCGACGGTGGTATGTGTTCGTCTGTGGTGGTGTTCGTCGGTGTCGCCCCTGTTGTTGTGCATGCTCAAGACCTTCATGGCTGCTGTTGTGGTGCGGCGAGCTTCGTGCTCTTGCGTTGTCCCGGTTCATCTTTGCTCAATGATGCCGCAAGTTTCCTCCCCAACTTGCTAGTCATTTCCGATTCTTCATGGCGGAGTTCACAGTCAAGGTTCGTGCTAGTCACTCGTTGATGTGGATGCTCCTCTGTTGCGTCGTGGTGCTCGGTACGCACGCCAGTGTGGTGCATTAGGCCGCTTGTCAAGTCTTGGTATTGTGACCCCTCGACGACTACCCTCATCTATTTGTGCCTCTCATGGTGATTTTCTTTGGGTTGCTAGCTAGGTGTGCCTTGTCTTGGGCGTCTTTTGTTTTGGTTTCTCTTCTTTTACCCTCTCTTGTACGGTTTTCGGCCCGGTTTTACTCATAAACAGGGTCTAATTGTCTAGGTTTTTGATCCGATTTTCCTTATAAACCGGATCAATTTCATGGCATTAAGGCCACTTTGAAATATATTCAGGTGGGGAGCCTCCCCCCCCCCCCCTAACCATTTCAAAGAAAAAATGAGAGGTTTTTCTCTATCATCAATTCGCAAACTTAAGTGAAAAAATTATATTGATTCCAGTTTGAGTTGAAGATCCGATCTCTGTATTGAGAAGCTACCACGAGGTTGACCTTAGATGGTTGTCTTGAAATAGTCCTTAGTAATTACCTTCGTGTTCTGTCCCATTAAACAAACCATGTAAGCATATCTATTTGCATGCCACTGCAAACCAAAAAGAGATGATGTCAAACTAGAATACAATCAACAGTCAAAAATTTTAACACATGAGTCTTCCTCTTATCACGTATGTAATTTCATCATAAAGTATTAACAAAGTTTTGTATAATTTCATCATCGACACAAATCCGGCAAGCGAGCGAACATGGATGCTATGAATTATTGAAGAATAAAAAAATTATCATGCAATATCAATATGTTATCTACAATGAATTGATTCTTTTTGTGCAAAAATGATTTTATTTATGAAAGATTTCAGCATTTGTACCAATATGATTTTTATGCATACATTGCAACATAAAAATTAAAGTTGAATAATCAACAATTGAATAATTAATCAAATAGTTAATAGTTAAAGTCTAATATAACTTTTTTTTAGAAAAGGAGGATGACCCCCGGCCTCTGCATCTGGGAGATGCATACGGCCACTTTATTAATTATTCTCGAGGACCTTACAAAGTATTACAAACAATATACATGAATCCACCATCTTGGTAACATATGCCGCTACTCTTATCCATATGATGAAGGGATGCTAGCTGGGCCACTACCCAAATCACTCACCTGAACCTAACATCAAAAGCCGGAAGCCCCAGTCGAGCCACATACCGGGTCTGGGGCACAATCCGGTCAGACGCACTCTTGTGTCTTCGCAGCCATCTTCCACAGGTCCGTCTTCGGATTATATTGAGTCTTCTACCTTGTGTAGGCCACTCTGCCATCGACATCACCATGACGCCAGACAGCAACCTCCTCCTGCGCGAGTCCATCTCCGCGCATCGGACGTCGAGCCTCCACAGCGCCATGCCGCCGATCTCCGCCGCCATCGATGAGTGAGATGAAGTACCGCTCCACCACGGCATGTACAAGGTGAGGAAGGGCGGGGTCCCCATCGGAGACACGACCGGAAGAGGAGCACCGCAGCCACGAGACATAACTGCCCGGAGCTGCGATGCGGTAGATCAGACGGGCCACCACCAGGAACCAGACAAGCTCGCCATGCACGCCCAGCAACCCCCCAAGTCGGCGCCTTCAAGAAGGTGACGATGTTGTGGCCCCGCCGCCGCTTAGCCACCGGGGCTAGGGTTTTCACTCGGGCGCACAGGGAGGGGGGAGGCAGGGGAGGTTGAGCCTCGGCGCCGCCACCAAGGAGGGAATGGCGTCCGGCACGCCATCGACGCCGTGACCGCCACCGGCGGCCAAGGGTTTCCCCCAGCCAAGCCCCATGCCGCCACCTCCGAACTAGCCACAGCATCAGCAGGCGCGTGCACGCCGGAGATCCAGGCCGGCCGGAGGTCATACATCACGAGCAGACCAGAACGCCTCAGATCTGACGAGGGGAACCCGGGGCCTCCCCGCGCCACGACCAGCGCCCACCGAGACCTCGCTGCCCGCGCAGCCGAGGGGAACCGGCCTACCTCACCGACGAGCACTCCCCGCCGCCGGAGGAGCGTCGTCCGCACCAGCGAGGCCGCCGCCTCAGATCCGGGCCCTCACCATGAAAGGGAGCGGCCAGAGGCCTCGCCGCCACCCTCACAGGCAGCCGCGCGGGGGCCCCGGCGACCGCTCCGGCAGCGGCGAGGAGGAAGGGAAGGGGGAGGTGGCAGCGCGAGGGAATCCTAGGTCGCCCCCAAGTCGCCCTATGCAGACTTTATCACATAATGTATCAACAGGCGCAGCGTGCTGTATACAATGCCAATAAGTAGACCTTATTAGTAATCTATCAGCGTGTACACTTTCGTTCATCAGTATGTATCATGCATAGCTGCAATATAAATGTCTCATTTTCCATCTTCTTTTACTGGACTCATCGTATATATTTTTTTTGGGTTCTAGCCATTGACGATTCTACAGTTACAAATATAACAGTGCCCTTTACGATCCGTATAAATACAACGTAACAATGGGCGCGGCGTGCCTCCGCGCGGGCTATGCTAGTAATATCCATACGAAACCAACCACATAGTATACATCTGAAATGCCGGTTGGTGGGCCACGCCTAGTACGAATCGCGGGATGAACGACCGGTGCAGGATCTATCGGTACAACATGGTGTGGTGTTAACGCGCAATATGACTTTGCGATGTGTCAGGGGATTCACGTTTACTCTTGCTCACATTTGTCAGAAAAAAAAAGGAAAGCAAATGTCATGCAACAAAACGCAACGGCCCACACCTCCTCGCACAGCGTTTGCAATTCAGACTTTGACTGCAAGTTTTTGTTCAGTTATGCCAAACATGCAGTCTCGGGACGTTAGGTGGTCGAAATGGAGCCGGGGATGTTAGAGCAACTCCAACCGGTTGACTCAAACGGACGGTAATTTTGTTCCTTTTTTGTCTGTGTGGTTGGCCGCCTGCTCGGCGTCTGCCCTGGTTTTGATTTGGGTCGACAATGTGCTCAACGCCTGTGACCCAATTTATGTCCGCGCATAAATTTGAAAAGGCCCGCGGCCGTAGATCAATGCCAGTGGCATTGCTGTCGTTCAAAGTTCATGCCGACACCAATGCCAGCGGCCGGCAGACAATGCCTACTCCAAAAAATACCAAACAGTTCAATGTTGGCGCACTTGCCAGCGGCCGGCACACATGCCAGCACACAAAAAGGGGCGGGAAATTCAACCACGTCATCTCGGCCGTGATCATGCCAGCACACTTGCCCGGCATACATAAAAGGGATGGCGGTCACCGTCATAGAATACTCGTCGTCGAAGTTAAGCATGATGGCCTGCATCTTCTTGAACCACGGCCTCTTCCTCGATGACACGGTGTTGAGGTCCACCTTCATGATCTCCACCCCCGTCATCATGCTAGCGAGAGTCACTTCTTTCACCTTGGTCTTGGCATTGGCGGCCTCGACCTCTAGCATCTTGGCTTGCTTCTCCGCCTCCATCTCAAGCATCCTCGCTTGCTTCTCTACCTTCATGTCAAGCCTCCTCATTTGGATCTTTATGAAGGCGTTCATTTGCTCTTCCTTGTCTTGCCGACGCCTTTTCTCCCTTGAGTCCTTCTTGCTCATCATTCCCTCCACGGTTGCGATCAAGGCGATCGACGCCACATCCCGCTTGTCCTCCTTCTTGGAGTTGGTCTCCCCCCGTGGTCGTGGCTTCTCGCCCTGGCATAAAAAAAGGGATGACGGCCGGGAGCGTGCGCGGGGCGGGAGGGTTTTTGGAAAGTGGAGCGAAGATGCTTTTGCCACTGACTGGCGGGCCAGAGAGAGTAGTTGGCACGAGACACGCACGTTCGTCTCATGTCCGCGCCGACGCAAATCAGACTTAAAATTGGGCTACACATGGATCGGCAGGCGGACGCGCGTCCGTTTGAGTCGTCGCGTTGGGCCGACTTTTCTGTCCACCGCGACCCAAACGGACATGCACGGACGAAATGGGTCGGCGCGTTGGAGTTGCTCTTATAAGCTTAACACAGATACATCTTTCATGAAGACAGAACGAAACCGTGGGCACTGTTCTCAGAAACAGTCTAGGAGAAGAAGTTGCAGGAGTTCCATGTCATCTGAGCTGAACAATGTGCTTGATGCTGTTATGGCATAGGAGCATCTCCAAGAGAGACGCAAAAATATCGAGCGCTAAGATAGTTTTACGGCGTCACTGTAGCATTTTTAACGCGGTGTGGCCAACATTGTTTTTTCACATGCCAAAAAACGCGCGTCCAAAAAATACGCAATGCAAATTATGAAGAGCGCGCTATCTGACGCCCAACATTTACAGTGTGCGATAGCGCTTTTCTAGCCCGTGCGTTAATTTTTTTTACGAGCGCACTATTTTGCAGCGTCTCTGATGCTTAAAAAGGAAGGGTTTTAGCACGCGGAGTAGTTTTTTGGCGCCTGTTAGAGATGCTCTAAGCGTTAGCCTTCCGAGAAGGAATTGAGCTGTTGGATACACTGCTGGGATGTACGCAAGTGATCATTGAATCTAATTAGCTTGAGCTCATCAAGGTGTGCAATGGTGAGATTGATGTTCTCAGCTCCTACTCGGTAGTTGTTGCAGATTGCTTTGCTTTTGCTATGTCGTCCGAGGGAGTTTCTTTTCAGTTTTGTCCGAGGGATGCAAATCAAATGGCGCATCACTTAGCAAAACATTTGTACGATGGACACAAAGCCTGTAATTTCATGGGATGGTTATCCAGCCAAGTTGTTCCTACCATTTGTAATTACTGATGTCGTAACTCTGTTGCAATCGAAATAAAGCCCCGATAGGCATTCCTCTCAAGAAGAAAACACAACGGCCCACGTAGGTAATTCTCTCCTGCCGACTGAAGAAGACATAAAACGGAAAAAAAAAACTGACAAGGGCACAGGCAAAAATGAAAGCCTTGCGTCACATCATGAACTGGCTCCTCAAGTGCCAAATACTGAAAACGGCACGAGTATTGGAGCTACAAAATGGTACGGTGCAAAACTTAAATAAGCATACAGATTATTTCTCATACAGAAGAAATGTACCAAAACTGTACTGCATTTTCCGGTAACACGACGCAATAGAAACCCACCGATATAAGGCCGGCCGGCTGTTGCAGCCTTGCAGGGCAGCCAGCTAGTCGCTAGTTCGAAAACTCGTGGATGTGTGTAGCGTTGCACAGGGTTGTCCTATATGCACAACCTACTTTCTTCTTTACCCAGGTTAGGAGCGCTTTTGACTCTACACCGAAAAAAAGCTGTGAATATCCACTACATTAACATCTCTCTATCGGTAAAAAGGGACGCCGTTTCGTGTTACTATTTACTACCGATGCACAGCAAGATGTCGCTAACTAGTACATTTACAAAGCGAGCTGCAAACTTTTTCAGATGATATCTCGATGCATGCCGGTGGCCTGCCTCTTGGCGCGAGATCACCGCCGGCGACCAACTCGGGGAAAACAGGAAACAAGCCAGAAAAACAGACGAGAAGATGGCACCGCCGACCTCCAAATCGGCCGGCGGCGAGTACCAGGATTGAACACAATAATCTTCGCACGCTCATCACAACACTTAGAATTGACATAAAACTGATAAACATCACATATTCCGTCCATGATCACAGTTTAGGTAGGTAGATAGAGATATCGTCGCATAAACTTATCAAACGATTACGGAAATGAACCATGGATGCTACGAAACATCATAAATTAATCTTGGGCGACCATGGTGATCTCTCGAACTCTTCATTTCTTCGGCTTCTTACGGCGCCACCGCGCTTGTAGAAGAAATAGCCTCCCCCGCCGAGGATGATGAGGATCGCTGCCACAATCGCCACCGACTTCACAACCGACGACTCCGATGGTGTGTCGGGGACAACATCGGTGGGGAGGATCTTGTCCGTGGTGATGCTTTCAGTGCCGACGACTCGGGTGATTGCGTCGCCGACGATCTGGACGGCGAGGGTCATGTCCTCGGCGCCGCCAGAAGGGATGACAACATTCACGCTCGGAGTTGCGGTCTCGGTAGAGGCGCGGGCGGCGGCCTCGACGGAGGAGGCCACCACGCCGGACCCGGCCGCTGCGGCGGTGGCCAGGGCCGCGCGGACGGCCTCGGTCAGGTTGGAGCTCGGAGTGGCGGTGTTGAGGGAGCCGTCCACCACGCCGGACCCGGTCCCTGCGGCGGTGGCCAGAGCCGCGCGGACGGCCTCGGTCAGGTTAGCCCTCGGAGTGGCGGTCTTCAGGGAGGCGTCCACCACGCCGGACCCGGCCGCTGCGGCGGTGGCCAGAGCCGCGCGGACGGCCTCTGTAAGGGCAGCGCTTGGGGAGCCGCTCTCGACGGAGGAGGGCACCACGCCGGACCCGGCCGCTACGGCCAGAGCAGCGCGGACGGCCTCGGTGAGGGCGGTCTCCATGGAGGCGGCGGCGGTGGTGTGCAGATCGGCGGCAACGGCCTGGGAGAGGGCAGCGCTTGGGGTGGCGATGTCCACGGTGGCGGCCACAACGCCGGAGCCGGCCGCGGCGGTGGTGCGCAGAACGGCGCCAACGGCCTGGGTGAGGGTAGCGCTTGAGGTGGCGGCGTCCACGGAGGCAGCCACGACGCCGGAGCCGGCCGCGGTGGCTGTGCGCAGAACGGCGCCAACGGCCTCGGTGGGGGTAGCGCTTGAGGTGGCGGCGTCCACGGAGGCAGCCACGACACCGGACCGGGTCGCGGCGGCGGTGCCGAGAGCTGCGCCCAACGCGTCCGTGACGGTGACACTCGGGGTGGCGGCGGTGCCAAGAGCTGCGCCCAAGGACCCGGCCGCGGCGGCGCTGGCGGTCGAGCGGAGAGCCTCACCCACAGGCCCTCCGGGTATGAGGAAGCGGACCCCCTCCGGCCCGGCTTGCACAACCACCGACGGGGGAGGTAAGCCCATGGACTGCGCCACGTCCCTTGCGGCGAATGTTGCTGCAGAGATGGGCGGCACCCTGCTAGGGCCGTCCGGCGGGGCGGGCGCCAGCATCCCGACGAAGATCCTGGTAAAAGCTTCTTCCAACTTCCTCTCGACCCAAGCGTACCCCAGATCTAGGGACCTCTGGTACAAGGCACGCAGCGCGAAGGCAACATACACGCGGACTGGCAACCCCCGCTTCATGGCTAAACCTAACGGGGTTGAGGTTGGAGAGAGGTGGCCGAGCAGGAACAGAGCAGTTCGGGCAGAGAAGCACAAGGAAGTTTGTGGAAAGAAGCTAGCGATGGCCGTGCCTTATAAGGACCTCGGTTGTGGGCCGGGCCGTATCCCCGCAGTGCCCGGCCTAGATCAAAGCTGGCCGTTGGTTTTTTTTTTTTTGTTAGGCTTGCTTGTTCTATTTATTTATTAAGTCATTACTTTTGCTCAAAAAAATTATTATGTTATTACTTTTGCATTGTAACCAAGAGATGTGCACCTGGCTTATGTATGTTATTGCTTTTTTATTCTGTTACCACTAACCAAATCATATGGAAAATATCTTCCTAATTTTTTTAATAAATGATGTCAGTAGAACTTTTTGAATGAAGAGTTATTACAAATTCTTATTGTAACACCAAGCGAATATAATCAACATGCATCGCCACAACTCATATGCGCACAAATAGCACTCGTTACTCCTAGAAAGAATGTCGGGTTAAACGTCTCCCGAGGACTCCGTGGGTGATAATATCCTCCGCCCCATCCATTTCGCGGTGGCATGCCGTGGGGGCCTCCCTGGGGCTCTTCGCGACGTCTCATCTTCCAAGACAGCACGCACTCGGGCGACCCGCCTAGGGGGCCGATGACAAGTTGACCGCAGGAGCGCTTTGGGCCACCTTCATGTGGTGGTTTCGGTCGCGCCCACATGCTCCCCCTCGCACGGGATTGGTAGGCCTAACCCTCCCGTCGGTGTCCTCGGCCCTGTCGGGTTGGTGTGCTCGTGCCAAGCGGCTGCTCCTGGGAGCCTCCGCACCATCCGTTTGGCACTCGGCTTCTGTAGCTGGCTTCCTGGGGCTCTCCACACCATGTGATCTGCCCGAACAGCGTGCACCAAGACGGATTTCGTTGGGGGTCCATGATGGTTTGACTGCATGCACGCTCTGAGGACACTATCATGGAGTGCTTTCGGTCACCCCACGTGCCTCGTCCCGCGCGTTGCACCGGGCATGATCAGGAATCCGAGTTAGGCTGTCAACTTTGCATGCGTCAGGTGAGCCTAGGCGCTCTAGTCACCACTGTTCGTTTCAGGTATTGTCCTGCCTAGATATCGTGGGGGCTTCTCTGCCCCAACTAGGAGGGGCTTTGCCTGCCCGGGCGAGGAGGTGCTTTGCCTTCCCGGACACGGAGGGCTTTCCCTGCCAAAATGAGGGGGGCCTTTGCCTGCCCTGATCGTTGTTGTTGTGGGTTCTGTCTGATTGGCAGTTGTGGAGCGCGTTCAACTCTGGTTTCAGCCGAACATGAAGGCTCTTTGCTTAATCGGCTACTCGTTGTCGTGGGGCTTGTCTGACTGGCATGTTCTGGTGCGCTCTGTTGTTGTACATTGGTCAGGTTAGCCGGCTGGCGGAGTTTTTTTCGTCGTATCCAGATGGGTGATCCCATTGGTTGGGCGTGTTGGTCCCGCGTGTCGGTGTGTGTGTTTGATATCGGTTCACCGTGCGGGGTGTATTTTCATATTGTCACATCCTCCTTCATCCCTAATGACGATGCAAAATACCACCAGATCCCTCGGTAGGGGTCCAAGCGCAGTTGGAAGTCCTAGATGCGAGGTCGCACAATGGGGTTATCCAGGTTCGGGCCTCCAGAGAGCTACGTCATGCTGGTTTTCATTATTCATGGTGGAGGGATACCTCGTGCGAGGGGTTACAATGGTGTATGAGATTGCAACCGAGAGTTTGCTTGCTTGATGATAGATGATGACGAGGACCCTAGACCTCCCTATATATATGCAGTGGAGGCCTATGGTTTACATGACGATACATGTGATCTGGGCGTCACCGCCCTCGAGTCTTGGAGGGCACAGAGGTCGACTCCGCCTCCTAAGGTTCCCTTCTTGCCTTGGGCTCCATGTAGTTGACGAGGTCGGGCTCCCTTATGATAGCCACCCCTGGTATATAGCCCCGTCACCCAACATCACACATCTTCGGCTTACCCTATTGCTTGTTGTGGATGGTTTGTTGGTTGGCTTTGTTAGCTTCTTGGGTTGATGCCTCGGATGGGTGACCCCATTGGCTGTCCGTGGTTATCCTGTATGTCAGTGTTTGCTTCAACCCCCTTCATCGTCGCCATTTAACATCTACTAAATCATTGTTATTAGTACTTGTAAAGTCACAAAGTTTGGCATTTTTCAGCTGAAGTAAACATGACAACAAGCTAAAACATGAAAAGTTATCATGTTAGCTACAAGGGTAAATTGTATGGTATTATAGGAAGTGATAAATATATGTAGTAAATAAAGTCATACAACGAGAAAACAAAATAATAACGAGTGATTGCAATTATAGGAAAATAGACCTGGGCCACAGCATCACTAGAGGCATCTCTCCAAGAAAGACACATGTGTTGTGGTGAACAAATTATATTTGGACGGTGATTAAATTACAATATTTATTATTATGATTATTCATGGCATAATTTCATATAGCCATTACGTCTGTGATATGTAGACCGTTAATTCAACTGCATCTACAACTAATAATCCACCCAAAGACTGTTATCCAGCATTCATCTCGAGGTATTAAGTTCATAATAAAACAGTGCATTGCAATAAGTCCAATGATATAACGTAGACAACAAAACTATCATCCAAGTGTGATAAAGAAATCATTGTTTTATCCTTAGTAGCAACTAGCAATAGTACAATACATGTCTTGTCCCCTCTTGTCACCGGGTATAGAACACTGCAAGATTGAACCCACTACCATACACCACTCCCTATAAAGATCTAAGTATCGAACTAGGCCAAAAACAACACATAGATTGGAGAGCATATATGACTACTTAATTATGCAGCAAAGGAACCATGAGAGATTTAGTAAAAATCATGAACAACTCTGATCATAAAGTGACAATTCATCATATCCCAATAAACACAACATCAATTACATCAGATTGATCTCTATCAAGTCAGCCAGCTCACGGGAACTTTGCATTAAGGCATTAGGGAGAGAAGATGCCCTTCAACTACTGCCATGGACCCGAGGTCCTAAGGAAACTACTCACACCTGGACATGGTGGTAGCAAGGTTGATGAAGATGACTCTGGTGATGGATCCCCCCCTCCGCCAGCACGCCCGAACAGGCCTCCAGAACGGATCTCTTCGGAAGATGTATTTCCGACGGCAGAAAAATTGTGAAAATTTTGTTCTGAGGCTTTCACGAAATATAAGATGTATAGGCCGAAGATGGGCGAAAGATGATGTAGTGGGGATCTAGATGTGCCCACACGTGGCCCCTGCCGCATGTGGCCCTTAGAGCATCTACAACCGGACCCCTCATATTCATCTCAAATGCCCGGGCAGGCCGTCCGATGAGTGACCGGTCACAAAAACGCGACCCAATCAGACCCCTCATATCCGCCTCAAACGTCCGGACTGACCGGCACCCCTCATATCCATCTCAAATATGAGGATGATATGAGGGCTCGCGGACGCGTTCGGGCACGCCCGGTCAGTCCGCCACGTATGACGCGACCCCACCCCAGACCACCTTTTTTCTTTCTTTATTCATTCTTTTTTTTCTCTCTCTCTCTCTACCTCTACTTCTCCACCAATCACGTGCAAGTGACGGGACATATGAGAAAAATATGAGAAGTGTGGCTGCACGGACGAAAAAGTAGGGGCTCAAAACGGACACGCCCAGTCACTGATTAGGCGCGTCCGCGGGCGTTTGAGGGATCGAATTAGAGGTACGTGGCTGAAGATGTACTTAGGTGTCCCCCCGAAAGATCCCGGTGCTTTCTGGATTTTTCAACCTCCGAACAATTTGACAAAATATTACGGTATTTTGAGGTTTGGAGATGTTGATTCTCGATAAAACCAAAAATATGTAGAAAACACCAAATGTCTCTAGGCACTGAATTAATAGGTCAGTATAAAAAATAATATAAATTACTATAAAAAGTATCTAAAAGTGGTATGACAATAGCATAAAATAATTAAAAATTATGGATACATTGGAGATGTATCATCCTGCCCAGGTAATGTAAGAACCAGCAAACGTACCATGGGGCAATGGATGCAGTCGACCTGTACCTACCAGTTGACCCAGTGGCGCACAACAAGTGGGTGGATCGATAGAATCTACTCCACAAATAAAAAAACACAACATCTGGATAATGCTTGTTATCTCGTAAGAGTAGTTGGGTAACCCCAAGTATAAGGGTGAAGTAACCTACAATAAGTATTCCCCTTAGTTTGAGAACCAAGGTTTATCGAACCAAAAGGAGTTCTTCTAGCAAAAAAAGTCATGGAGGGGTAGGGCTTGCAGACGACAGGCAACGATCACAAGGTAGATCACATGTAATTTGTACTCTATCTCAAATCAATACATCAAAAGTAGGACATAGGGTTTTATCTCTTAGGAGAGCCCGAACCTGTGTAAAAAACATGTTTCTGTTACAATCACTCCTCCCATTAAAAGCTTTGTGGCTTTTGTGGTAGACCCGGGCATGGACAGCCCGGCCCAAAAGCCCAACATCCGGGCCAGGTTCAGGCTCAACTTTTCCGCCTGAAAACCCAAAGATAAGCCCAAAAAGGGCACCAATTGTTATTTTATTAATATCTATACTTAATAATAAAGGGGCTATTGCTTCTGGCGCTACGTCACCGAAATTGCACCCAAACCAACATATTACCCACCTGTGCCACCTATAAGTGATCAGAGAATCCCCGCCTGGTCCGGCCCATGTAGTAGGAACCTTCTATACTACTACGCTTTGAGACACAACGTGCCTATTTGGGCCCACCCATGTCTGGGTGACATCTTTTTTAAATTTGGTTTTTTTATTTTTCATTTTCTTTTCCATCTTTTTTTTCTACTTTAAATAATTTGGGACTCCAAAAAAGTTCCAATTTTTTTTAAATGCGAATTTGAAATAAAATGTTAATATTTTATAAATGTTTGTGGATCCAGAAAATGTTCATGATTTTTAAAAATGGTTGCATATTCAAAAAATGTTCACAATGTTGAGAACAAATGTTCAGGAAATTTTAAAAAATTGTGATCTTTTAAAAAGTTTGTGTAGTAAAAAATGTTAATGAAATTGAACAAAAATTTTCCAATTCAAAAAATTTCATGAATTGAAAAATATCCTAAAAATTCAAAAACTGTTTGTGACTTATAAAATATATTATTGTCATAAAATGTCCGCTGATTCAAAAAATGTTGGTGAAATAAAAAATGTTAGTGAATTTGAAATTTTCTTCGACCAATTCCCAGAAAAATGTTCGTCAAATGTAGAAATTTCCACCTATTCAAGAAAATTTATTTTAGAAAAGTTCACAACTTTTATAAAAATGTTTGCAAATAGTATAATATGTTCATGAGGTCAAAAAATGTTTTTTCTTTTAGAAAATGTTCGAAAACTATGTTCATGATTTCAGATATGTTTACGAGTTTAAAAAAATATTGATAATTTTTAAACTTGTTCACGATTTCACGAAAACGAGAGTGATAGTGTATCTTGTTGTTGCAGCAAAATATGATCATGGCCATTGGAGATTATGACTTTTTTGTCCCGTTGCAACGCACGAACCGTTTTGCTAGTATATTTAAATATCCAAAAATATATATTATTTTAATAAAAATAGGCACTATTCATGTGTTTCGGGCCGGGCCGGGTTGGGCTTGAGATTTTGAGGTCGGGTTTTGCAAAGTCTGGCCCAAACCAAGCCCGGACGGAGGATGCCTAGGTTTATTTTGCGGTTCCTGTGGCATTCTGGGCGCCGTGGGCAGGAAGAATCACGCAAACGGAACCATGGCTGGTTGCCTGGCTTCCTCGCCGTTTTGAAATCCGCTCGACCTGGCGCTCCACGACCAGTCCCCCCAACCTGATCGCAAGCCGGATGCCAGTCACGATGCGGGAGAGACAGAAGTTTGGTGGGTGGGTCGGTCCCCTTTGGTTTCTGTTCGTTGCCTTCCACTTGCCGTGCTGGATGTGTCAGGGCAAAGGACAGCCAGCCCCTGCTGCCGCGCGCCGCAGTCCCGCCAGGTGTGGGGCTCTCCAGCAGAGGAGAATTCTGTTACATGCTCGCTGGCTGATCGGTAGGGTCGGAAGTCCTTTGACCCCACGTGTCACGGTGTGGTTGATGCATTGTCACGAGGGCGTTGACGGAAGGCGGTGCCCCCGTGCGTGGGTGGGAGGAATCTTCCTGGGGCCACACCGAGACAGGCTTGTGTTGGAAAGCAGCACTGTTTGATGGTTGAGTGTGCATGGCTTCCGCGATAAGATTATGGTCGACTGAACTGCTCTTTAGGTGAGACGGATCGTGACAAGGGTGTGCACAGCACAGCATAGCGCACGCAAACACTCACACATTCCGTTGGAAGAAGATGAATCAAATTGGGCGTGTCTGAAATGTCTCAACCACAAACGATCAGATGGTAATCACCGTGAGAAATTTGTAAGCTGCTTTGCATAAACAAACGATGCGCGCTGTGAAACTACGAGAAAAATGCAGGATCGCGAAATCAACGACCGTGAAGCGGCCGTTCGTGCGCGGGATTGCTAAAATGCACGGGGCCTCCATGGCGCGATCGCGCGCACATCTCCCGCAGTTCCCACCCCATTTTCATTCGCTTTTTTGCGGTTTATAATCAAAGCTTCGTCGCGTTCCACGGACCACGGGTGTCAGGCAGTGGGTCCAGGTTCTCCGCGGTACGAGCTCGCAGGAGGCGGGTTTACGCGCTGGACGACCGATGGAGCCGTGGCCCGCGCGCCAGTGTCATGCGTGGTTCGCGCAGCGGTACAGGCAGATTCGGAGCTCCTCCCGTCAAAAAAGCACAAGATCTTTCTTGGTCCGCCCGCTGAGACGATGACGGCAGCAGAAGCATGGAATCGTTGCGTTTGTTGGGTTGCCAGCTTTGCGACCATGCATGCATCACCGCCTGGCTGCGGGGATGGATCGGTCGGGATCCACATCACTGCTGTACTTCGTATAGGTGATCGCGGTGACAAACCTCCTTTTGTTTGTTTTATATCAGAATTCGAGCTCAAAAGGAAGGAAACAATTCAACCTCGTTTCTACCGCAGTGGCGGGAATGGCCTCCGCCCGCGCGTGCCGCAACACCACGCGGCACGGCATGGCGCCCAACCACCGTGCAAGAGCGCGCATAGGCATAAGTGGACTCCTTCACGTGACACGCCCCGAACGTTGCACACGCGCACGGTTCGGTATCTACTACAGTACGTACGTGACACAAACAGGGAGCGATGTACCATACCACCAGTGCATGCATGCACTTCGATCGTCTCAAACAATTGGCAACCTTCATCCATATTACAATGGAGTACAATACAGTGACGCATGTGTGTGCTATTTTTTGCCTCTTCATATTTAGTTTAATGCTTTCTGAATCTATCTAGTTAATCCCCGGTTTGCGTGAAATTTTGATTCGCCTCGGTTGATCATCTCTCTCCCTTCCCGACTACCATCTCCGAGCACGTCTCCACCCGCCGCAAGATACTCCCCTAATACCGCGGCTCCCCCATCGCTACATGCTTCATTCCCTGCTGTTGTGAGTAGATACGGCTCCCCCACGAAGGGGCACATCGACTGCTGCAAGGGGTGGCAGCGGTGCCACCTCATGCGAGTGCCCTACAAAATGTTGTTGCAGGGTACCCGTGATGCTGCAAAGCTTATTTGCCGTGGACGCAACCTATTGCTAGCAAGTTGTTCTCGAGACGGCATCTGCTACGACGACAACTGCGAGATGACAAATGCCTTTCTAATTTACTGGTACGAAGAAAAGGATAGCATTGATGGGATCAGAGTGTGCAGAAATGTACCGTCGGTATCACACTTTTTATTTGCTGACGACTCTGTTATTCTCATGAGAGCAGTTCTTTTGAATCCAACTTCCTTACATCAGGTGTTGGATACATGTTGTGAAAACTCGGAACAGAAGATGAGTTAGGGTAAGTCAAGTATATTCTTCAACCCAAATATCAATGTGCAATGTAGGGATGAGATTTGGGAAATTTCGTTTATGAGCCCGGGCTCAGATGATCCTGTAATCTACACCAATGATTCTCATGCGGATTCGTGCCATCCAGTGTATTCTACAGTCGTATATTTCCTTTTGGCAATGAATGGTAGGACGCATTCATTGCAACGGCGCGTCACGGCTGCGATGCGGAACAAGGAGAAGCCCGATGGCTCGACAACATATCTGAGCCATGCTGACCCAGTCTAGCAGACGGACTGCAAACGGCAACTAGGAAGGCTGGCTTTAAATGCATCTACCCACCGACCACTAGACTCGTCTTCCACATCCAGCCGCACCCAACCAAAAAAAATCCCCATTTCATCGTGTCCTCTACATCCAGTGCCCACTCCGCCCGCCTTCTCTAACGCGTCTTCTTCATTTCTCCCTGTGCCGCCAGAGGCCAGACCATCTTCTTCCTCTCATCCCATGTCCTTTTTTGCGGGGCGAAGATTAACACCAAGGTCGCAGGGACGGGAAAATGGCCCGGACATCGCTTCTACAAGTGCTTCCGCTATGACGTAAGGAAATCTATCCTGCGCAATGACTATACTTTCTGATCTCATCTGTCCCTCTTAGATGTCGAGCTGACCTTCTCGATCTGATTTTTCAGGCACACGAGTGTCGGTTCTTCGAATTCCAGCACAAGTACGTCAGAAGAATGACCACGCTCCAGATTGCTCATGTCAAGCAAAAGCCGCCTGGTACCCAAACGCCCAACTGTGTGTCCCCGTGGCGGGACATAAGCACCAGAGCAACCCTGTGGTGCACATAGCTCATCCTCATAACTAGAACCAGCAAGCCGCGCAGGCGCAACCCGTCACGGTGAATCAAGTCCTCAGGCCGGTCTGTCAGATCCCGCTACCGATCTAACAATAGACAGTCGTTCTCACTGATGAATTTGGCTATAAGCTCCCGATGCGGAGACCCTTCTATTAATTGGGGAATTTGATACAAGCTAGCCTACAGATAAGAACTAGAGTTTTTGTAGGTATATACAATGATATGGCCCTCATGTGCACGCAGGCGGGCTTAAAAGGAGTAGTACAGCTCAGTGAAAACAAGTGACAGTAAACAGCTGGAATTACTACTAGTAGTAGAACACCCAGGGTCTTCTCTCCAGCCGTCAATCTTCGTCTTTGTCTTCACAGCCGTCCACTCTCAGTTATCTGTAGCCAAACCGATACTCTACAGTTAGCTGAAGATAGTCGACACTTGGGTTCAGAGTTCAGAGATCTGACAATACCCCTTGCTGGAGAACATACTTGTCCTCAAGTATATTTCTCCGGGAACCACGATTGGATGGTGGTCTTGAAAAATGTTGGGAATACTCTTTTCATGAAGGCCGCGTCTTCCCAGGTGGCTTCATTTGGAATTAGGTTTTGCCATTGTACAAGCCATTTGTTGGAAATATGCCCTAGAGGCAATAATAAAATGGTTATTATTATATTTCCTTGTTCACGATAATTGTCTATTGATTCATGCTATAATTGTATTGATCGGAAACCGTAATACATGTGTGAATACATAGACCACACCATGTCCCTAGTGAGCCTCTAGTTGACTAGCTCGTTGATCAACAGATGGTCATGGTTTCCTGACTATGGACATTGGATGTCATTGATAACGGGATCACATCATTAGGAGAATGATGTGATGGACAAGACCCAATCCTAAGCATAGCACAAGATCGTGTAGTTCGTTTGCTAGAGCTTTTCTAATGTCAAGTATCATTTCCTTAGACCATGAGATTGTGTAACTCCCGGATACCGTAGGAGTGCTTTGGGTGTACCAAACGTCACAACGTAACTGGGTGACTATAAAGGCGCTCTACAGGTATCTCCGAAAGTGTATGTTGGGTTGACACGAATCGAGACTGGGATTTGTCACTCTGTATGACGGAGGGGTATCTCTGGGCCCACTCGGTAATGCATCATCATAATGAGCTCAAAGTGACCAAGTGGTTGGTCACGGGATCATGCATTACGGATCGAGTAAAGTGACTTGCCGGTAACGAGATTGAACGAGGTATTGGGATACCGACAATCGAATCTCGGGCAAGTAACGTACCAATTGACAAAGGGAATTGTATACGGGATTGCTTGAATCCTCGACATCATGGTTCATCCGATAAGATCATCGTGGAACATGTGGGAGCCAACATGGGTATCCAGATCCCGTTGTTGGTTATTGGCCGGAGAGCTATCTCGGTCATGTCTGCATGATTCCCGAACCCGTAGGGTCTACACACTTAAGGTTTGATGACGCTAGGGTTATTAGGAAGATTTGTATGTGATTACCGAATGTTATTCGGAGTCCCGGATGAGATCCCGGACGTCACGAGGAGTTCCAGAATGGTCCGGAGGTGAAGATTTATATATGGGAAGTTGTCATACGGTCACCGGAAATATCCGAGGGCATACCGGTATTGTACCGGGGCCACCGAAGGGGTTCCGGGGGTCCACCGAGAGGGGCCACCTGTCCCGGAGGGCCTCATGGGCTGTATAGGGAAGGGAACCAGCCCCTTGGAGGGCTGGGCGCCCCCCTTGGGCCCATGCGCCTAGGGTTGGGGGGAAACCCTATAGGGGGCGCCCCCTTGCTTGGGGGGCAAGCCCCCTCCCCTTGGCCGCCGCCCCCCTCTAGATCTCATCTAGAGGGGGCCGGCCCCCTTCCCCCTTCTCCCTATAAATAGAGGGGCGAGGGGAGGGCTGCAACACCACATCCAAGGCGCAACCCCTCCCCTCCCCAACACCTCTCCTCCTCCGCAAGAGCTTGGCGAAGCCGTGCCGGAGAACTGCCACTCCATCACCACCACGCCGTCGTGCTGCTGCTGGAGCCCTCTTCCTCAACCTCTCCCTCCTCCTTGCTAGATCAAGGCGCGGGAGACGTCACCGGGCTGCACGTGTGTTGAACGCGGAGGTGCCGTTGTTCGGCGCTTAGATCGGAGTCCACTGCGATCTAAATCGCTTCGAGTACGACTCCTTCATCCGCGTTCTTGCAATGCTTTCGACTCGCGATCTTCAAGGGTATGAAGATGCACTCCCCTCTCTCTCGTTGCTAGTTACTCCATAGATTGATCTTGGTGATGCGTAGAATTTTTTTATATTCTGCAACGATCCCCAACAGTGGCATCATGAGCTAGGTCTATGCGTAGTTTCTATGCACGAGTAGAACACAAGTTTGTTGTGGGCGTCGATATTGTCAATTTACTTGCCACTACTAGTCTTATCTTGTTTCGGCGGCATCTGGGATGAAGCGGCCCGGACCGACCTTACACGTACGCTTACGTGAGACAGGTTCCACCGACTGGCATGCACTAGTTGCATAAGGTGGCTAGCGGGTGTCTGTCTCTCCCACTTTAGTCGGATCGGATTTGATGAAAAGGGTCCTTATGAAGGGTAAATAGAAATTGGCATATCACGTTGTGGTTTTGCCGTAGGTAAGAAACGTTCTTGCTAGAAACCTATAGCAGCCACGTAAAAACTTGCAACAACAATTAGAGGACGTCTAACTTGTTTTTGCAGCATGTGCCATGTGATGTGATATGGCCATGAAGGATGTGATGAATGAAATATATGTGATGTATGAGGTTGATCATGTTCTTGTAATAGGAATCACGACTTGCATGTCGATGAGTATGACAACTGGCAGGAGCCATAGGAGTTGCCTTTATTTTTTGTATGACCTGCGTGTCATTGAATAACGCCATGTAATTACTTTACTTTATTGCTAAACCGTTAGCCATAGTAGTAGAAGTAATAGTTTGCGAGACAACTTCATGAAGACACGATGATGGAGATCATGGTGTCATGCCAGTGACGATGATGATCATGACGCCCCGAAGATGGAGATCAAAAGGAGCAAAATGATATTAGCCGTATCATGTCACTATTTGATTGCATGTGATGTTTATCATGTTTTTTGCATCTTATTTGCTTAGAACGACGGTAGCATTAATAAGATGATCCCTCATAATAATTTCAGGAAAGTGTTCCCGCTAACTGTGCGCCATTGCGAAAGTTCGTTGTTTCGAAGCACCACGTGATGATTGGGTGTGATAGATTCTAACGTTCACATACAACGGGTGTAAGCCAGATTTACACATGCAAAAACACTTAGGTTGACTTGACGAGCCTAGCATGTATAGACATGGCCTCGGAACACAAGAGACCGAAAGGTCGAACAGGAGTTAGAAGATACGATCAACATGAAGATGTTCACCGATGATGCCTAGTCCGTCTCACGTGATGATCGGACACGGCCTAGTTGACTCGGATCGTGTATCACTTAGATGACTAGAGGGATGTCTATCTGAGTGGGAGTTCATTAAATAATTTGATTAGATGAACTTAATTGTCATGAACATAGTCTAAAAATCTTTACAATATGTCTTGTAGATCAAATGACCCACACGAATGTTGTCCTCAACTTCAACGCGTTCCTAGAGAAAACCAAGCTGAAAGACGATGGTAACAACTATACGGAATGGGTCCGGAACTTGAGGATCATCCTCATAGCTGCCAAGAAAGCAAATGTCCTTGAAGCATCGCTAGGTGAAGCACCAGCCCCAGCGAACCAAGACGTTATGAACGCTTGGCAGTCGCGTGTTGATGATTACTCCCTGGTTCAGTGTGGCATGCTTTACAACTTAGGACCGGGGCTCCAAAAGTGTTTCAAGCAGCACGGAGCATATGAGATGTTCCAAGAGCTGAGAATGGTTTTCCAAGCTCATGCCCGGGTCGAGAGATATGAAGTCTCCGACAAGTTCTACAATTGTAAGATGGAGGAAAATAGTTCCGTCAGCGAGCACATACTCAAAATGTCTGGGTTGCACAACCGCTTGTCTTAGCTGGGAGTTAATCTCCCAGATGACGCGGTCGTTGACAGAATCCTTCAGTCGCTTCCACCGAGCTACAAGAGCTTTGTGATGAACTTCAATATGCAGGGGATGGAGAAAACCATTCCTGAAGTATATTCAATGCTGAAATCAGCGGAGGTGGAAATCAAAAAGGAACATCAAGTGTTGATGGTGAATAAAACCACTAAGTTCAAGAAGGGCAAGGGTAAAAAGGGTTTCAAGAAAGACGACAAGGGAGGTGCCGCGCCCGGCAAGCAAGCTGCTGGGAAGAAGCCAAAGAATGGACGCAAGCCTGAGACTGAGTGTTTTTATTGCAAGGGAAGTGGTCACTGGAAGCGGAACTGCTCCAAGTACTTAGCAGACTAGAAGGCTGGCAACACCAAAGGTATATGTGATATACATGTTATTGATGTGTACCTTACCAGTACTCGTAGTAGCTCTTGGGTATTTGATACCGGTGCGGTTGCTCATATTTGTAACTCAAAACAGGAGTTGCGGAATAAGCGGAGACTGGCAAAGGACAAGGTGACGATGCGCGTCGGGAATGGTTCCAAGGTCGATGTGATCGCCGTCAGCATGCTACCTCTACATTTACCTACGAGATTAGTTTTAAACCTCAATAATTGTTATTTAGTGCCAGCTTTGAGCATGAACATTGTATCTGGATCTCGTTTAATACGAGATGGCTACTCATTTAAATCCGAGAATAATGGTTGTTCTATTTATATGAGAGATATGTTTTATGGTCATGCCCCGCTGGTCAATGGTTTATTCTTAATGAATCTCGAACGTGATGTTACACATATTCATAGTGTGAATACCAAAAGATGTAAGGTTGATAATGATAGTCCCACATACTTGTGGCACTGCGGCCTTGGTCACATTGGTGTCAAACGCATGAAGAAGCTCCATGCAGATGGACTTTTGGAGTCTCTTGATTACGAATCATTTGACACGTGCAAACCATGCCTCATGGGCAAAATGACCAAGACTCCGTTCTCCAGAACAATGGAGCGAGCAACCAACTTATTGGAGATCATACATACCGATGTGTGCAGTCCAATGAGCATTGAGGCACGCGGTGGCTATTGTTATGTTCGCACCCTCACTGATGACTTAAGTAGATATGGGTATGTCTACTTAATGAAACACAAGTTCGAGACCTTTGAAAAGTTCAAGGAATTTCAGAGTGAGGTTGAAAATCAACATGACAGAAAAATAAAGTTCTTACGATCAGATCATGGAGGGGAATATTTAAGTCATGAATTTGGCACACACTTAAGGAAATGTGGAATCGTTTCACAACTCACGCCGCCTGGAACACCTCAGCGTAATGGTGTGTCCGAACATCATAATCGCACTCTATTGGATATGGTGCGATCTATGATGTCTCTTACCGATCTACCGCTCTCATTTTGGGGCTATGCTTTAGAGACCGCCGTATTCACTTTAAAATAGGGCTCCGTCGAAATCCTTTGAGACGACACCGTATGAATTATGGTTTGGGAAGAAACCTAAGCTGTCGTTTCTAAAAGTTTGGGGATGCGATGCTTATGTCAAGAAACTTCAACCTAAAAAGCTCGAACCCAAGTCGGAAAAATGCGTCTTCATAGGATACCCTAAGGAAACCATTGGGTATACCTTGTACCTCAGATCCAAAGGCAAGATCTTTGTTGCCAAGAACGGGTCCTTTCTAGAGAAAGAGTTTCTCTCGAAAGAAGTAAGTGGGAGGAAAGTAGAACTTGATGAAGTACTGCCTCTTGAAGCGGAAAGTAGCGCAGCTCAGGAAGATGTTTCTATGGTGCCTGCACCGGCTAGAGAAGAGGTTAATGATGATGATCAAGGTACTTCAGATCAAGTTACTACTGAACTTCGTAGGTCCACAAGGACACGTTCCACACCAGAATGGTATGGCAACCCCGTCCTGGAAATCATGTTGTTGGACAACGGTGAACCTTTGAACTATGAAGAAGCGATGGCGGGCCCAGATTCCAACAAATGGCTTGAAGCCATGCAATCCGAGATAGGATCCATGTATGAAAACAAAGTATGGACTTTGACAGACTTGCCCGATGATCGGCGAGCGATAGAAAATAAATGGATCTTTAAGAAGAAGAAGGACGCGGATGGTAATGTTATCATCTATAAAGCTGGACTTGTCGCTAAGCGTTATCGACAAGTTCAAGGGGTTGACTATGATGAGACCTTCTCACCCGTAGCGAAGCTTAAGTCCGTCCAAATCATGTTAGCAATTGCCGCATTCTACGATTATGAGATATGGCAAATGGACGTCAAAACGTCATTCCTTAACGGCTTTCTTAAGGAAGAATTGTATATGATGCAGCCGGAAGGTTTTGTCGATCCTAAGAATGCTAACAAGGTATGCAAGCTCCAGCTCTTCATCTATGGACTGGTGAAAGCATCTCGGAGTTGGAACATTCGCTTTGATGAAATGATCAAAGCGTTTGGGTTTATGCAGACTTATGGAGAAGCCTGCATTTACAAGAAAGTGAGTGGGAGCTCTGTAGCATTTCTCATATTATATGTAGATGACATACTGTTGATGGGAAATGACATAGAACTCTTGGAGAGCATAAAGGCCTATCTGAATAAGTGTTTTTCAATGAAGGACCTTGGAGAAGCTGCTTACATATTAGGCATCAAGATCTATAGAGATAGATCGAGACGTCTCATAGGTCTTTCACAAAGCACATACCTTGATAAGATATTGAAGAAGTTCAATATGGATCAGTCCAAGAAAGGGTTCTTGCCTGTATTGCAAGGTGTGAAATTGTGCTCAGCTCAAAGCCCGACCACGACAAAAGATAGAGAAAAGATGAATGTCATCCCCTATGCCTCAGCCATAGGGTCTATTATGTATGCCATGCTGTGTACCAGACCTGATGTAAACCTTGCCGTAAGTTTGGTAGGAAGGTACCAAAGTAATCCCGGCATGGAACACTGGACAGCGGTCAAGAATATCCTGAAGTACCTGAAAATTACTAAGGATATGTTTCTCGTTTATGGAGGTGACGAAGAGCTCGTCGTAAAGGGTTACGTCGATGCTAGCTTCGACACAGATCTGGATGACTCCAAGTCACAAACCGGATACGTGTATATTTTGAATGGTGGGGCAGTAAGCTGGTGCAGTTGCAAGCAAGGTGTTATGGTGGGATCTACATGGGAAGCGGAGTACATGGCAGCCTCGGAGCCAGCACATGAAGCAATCTGGATAAAGGAGTTCATTACCGACCTTGGAGTTATTCCCAATGCATCGGGCCCGATGACTCTCTTCTGTGACAACATTGGAGCTATTGCCCTTGCCAAGGAGCCCAGGTTTCACAAGAAGACCAGACACATCAAGCGTCGCTTCAACTCCATTTGTGAAAAAGTTCAAGATGGAGACATAGATATTTGTAAAGTGCATATGGATCTGAATATCACAGATCCATTGACTAAACCTCTTCCGCGAGCAAAACATGATCAACACCAGAACTCTATGGGTGTTCGATTCATCACAATCTAACTAGATTATTGACTCTAGTGCAAGTGGGAGACTGTTGGAAATATGCCCAAGAGGCAATAATAAAATGGTTATTATTATATTTCCTTGTTCATGATAATTGTCTATTGATTCATGCTATAATTGTATTGATCGGAAACCGTAATACATGTGTGAATACATAGACCACACCATGTCCCTAGTGAGCCTCTAGTTGACTAGCTCGTTGATCAATAGATGGTCATGGTTTCCTGACTATGGACATTGGATGTCATTGATAACGGGATCACATCATTAGGAGAATGATGTGATGGACAAGACCCAATCCTAAGCATAGCACAAGATCGTGTAGCTCGTTTGCTAGAGCTTTTATAATGTCAAGTATCATTTCCTTAGACCATGAGATTGTGTAACTCCCGGATACCGTAGGAGTGCTTTGGGTGTACCAAACGTCACAACGTAACTGGGTTGACTATAAAGGTGCTCTACAGGTATCTCCGAAAGTGTCTGTTGGGTTGACACGAATCGAGACTGGAATTTGTCACTCCGTATGACGGAGAGGTATCTCTGGGCCCACTCGGTAATGCATCATCATAATGAGCTCAAAGTGACCAAGTGGTTGGTCACGGGATCATGCATTACGGATCGAGTAAAGTGACTTGCCGGTAACGAGATTGAACGAGGTATTGGGATACCGACGATCAAATCTCGGGCAAGTAACGTACCGATTGACAAAGGGAATTGTATACGGGATTGCTTGATTCCTCGACATCGTGGTTCATCCGATAAGATCATCATGGAACATGTGGGAGCCAACATGGGTATCCAGATCCCGCCGTTGGTTATTGGCCGGAGAGCTGTCTCATTCATGTCTACGTGATTCCCGAACCCGTAGGGTCTACACACTTAAGGTTCGATGATGCTAGGGTTATTAGGAAGATTTGTATGTGATTACCGAATGTTGTTCGGAGTCCCAGATGAGATCCCGGATGTCACGAGGAGTTGTGGAATGGTCCGGAGGTGAAGATTTATATATGGGAAGTTGTCATACGGTCACCGGAAATATTCGGGGGCATACCGGTATTGTACCGGGGCCACCGGAGGGGTTCCACGGGTCCACCGAGAGGGGCCACCTGTCCCGGAGGGCCTCATGGGCTGTAGAGGGAAGGGAACCAACCCCTTGGAGGGCTGGGCGCCACCCCCCCTTGGGCCCATGCGCCTAGGGTTGGGGGGAAACCCTAAAGGGGGTACCCCCCTTGCTTGGGGGGCAAGCCCCCTCCCCTTGGCCGCCGCCCCCCTCTAGATCTCATCTAGAGGGGGGCGGCCCCCTTCCCCCTTCTCCCTATAAATAGAGGGGAAAAGGGGAGGGCTGCAACACCACATCCAATGCGCAGCCCTCCCCTCCCCAACACCTCTCCTCCTCCACAAGAGCTTGGCGAAGCCCTGCCGGAGAACTGCCACTCCATCACCACCACACCGTCGTGCTGCTGCTGGAGCCCTCTTCCTCAACCTCTCCCTCCTCCTTGATGGATCAAGGTGCGGGAGACGTCACCGGGCTGCACGTGTGTTGAACACGGGGGTGCCGTTGTTCGGCGCTTAGATCGGAGTCCACCGCGATCTAAATCGCTTCGAGTACGACTCCTTCATCCACGTTCTTGCAACGCTTCCGACTCACGATCTTCAAGAGTATGAAGATGCACTCCCCTCTCTCTCGTTGCTAGTTACTCCATAGATTGATATTGGTGATGCGTAGAATTTCTTTAATTTCTGCAACGATCCCCAACACCATTGTGTGACCAAGATGTTATTTCTTGGGAGGGATCTTGTTTCTAGGATTGTGATGGGCTCTGTTTTGATTTTTCCTTCCGGAGTAACTAGAGGTAGTTTGGAGCAAGCAACGCCATGAGTTCCTAGATGCTTCTTCAGTTGACTAACATGGAAAACGGGGTGGATGCCCACATTAGAGGGAAGCAGTAACTTGTAAGCCATTCTGCCAATTTTTTAAATTACTCTATAAGGTCCATAGAACTTGGTTGTGAGTTTGATGGCCTGCCTGATGCCAAAAGCAGTCAGTCGATATGGTTGCATTCTCAAATATACCATGTCACCCACCTCAAACTGTCTTTCAGTTCTATTTTTAGCTGCATATTTTTTTCATCCTCCCTTCTTCTTGGCCTAGATTCTCTTTAAGTTTAGTCAACATGTGATGTTCTTCTTCGATAAAGGTCCGTGCATCAGAGTCAGAGGGTCCTGGGATAGATACTTCACTGATAAGTGGTGGGGGTAGTTGTATAGAGCCTGGAATGGTGTGAACTTTGTAGCTGTGTGGTATGTGGTGTTGTACCACCACTCTGCTAGTGGAATCCAGGAACACCACTTCTTTGGCTCTTGAAAAACCATGCATCTTAGGTATGCCTCCAAACATTGGTTTACTCGTTCCGTTTGGCCGTCACTTTGGGGGTGGCAAGCTGCGCTCAATCGTAACTTGATCTTCATGGATTTGAATATCTCCTGCAAAATTTTGCTTGTAAAGATTCGGTCTCTGTCCGTGATAATGCTGATGGGAGAGCCATGCAATTTGAAGACATGTTCCATAAATGCCTGGGCTATTGTGTGAACTGAGTAAGGGTGTGCCAAGGGGATGAAATGGGTGTATTTGGTGTACCTGTCCACCACCACTAGGATGACCTCTTTCCCTTGTGATTTAGGGAGTCCCTCGATGAAATCCATAGTAAGGTGTGTACAAGCCATATTAGGAGGTGGAAGTGGGTCTAGTAGCCAAGGATACTAACAATGTTCTGCTTTGGCCCTTTGGCAGACTGCACATTCTGAAATGAATTTTTCCACATCCTTTTTTAGGCCCGACCAGTAGAACAGTCGTTTGATTCAGTGGTAATTAGCTATCATTCCAGAATGTCCACCCACAGCAGAAGCATGCATAGAATCAATGAGTTGCTGTTTTAGGGTATTATCAGGTCCAATGTATATCCTCCCTTTTGTATCTAAGAATTCCTGTCGTCAAGGTGTAATGTTTCTCAGCTTGTGGTGAAATGAGCAGCTTCTGTAGTAATCCTTGATAGTGTGGGTCTCCACTATAGCTCTGCTCAATCGAATCAATCCATGTAGGAGTAACAACAGTAGTGGCAAGTAGTGTGTGTTCCCTTCTGCTAAGAGCATCAGCAACCCTGTTTTCTTGGCCTTTTTATATTCAATGTTGTAATTGAATTCCAGTAATTTTAGGAGTAGCTTGTGTTGGATCCCCTCAGAAACCTTATGTTCTGTGATAAATTTCAAGCTTTTTTGATCAGTTCTGATATGCAGCTCATTTCCCAACAAATAGTGCCTCCATTTTTAGAGCTTCTAGAATTTCCATTGCTTCCTTGTCATATGTGGAGAGTGCTGCAGCTTTAGGTCCTATGCTTTGGCTGAAGTAAGCCAGTGGTTGCCCCTGTTGCATTAGTACAACACCTATACCTTGGCCATCAGCATCAGTTTCGACAGTGAAGGGGACAGAAAAGTTTGGGAGGGCCAGAACAGGAGCAGTAGTGAGGCAGTGCTTGAGCTGTTGGAAAGTTTGTTGCTGTGATGCACCCCACTGAAATGCATCCTTTTTTAGGCCTGCAGATGATGCCATAATTTCGTACAAATCTCCTGTAGTATCCTACTAGGCCAAGAAATCCTCTTAGTTGAGTGATGTTTTTGGGGACTAGTCAATCCTTGACTGCTTCAATTTTTTAGAGTTTGTCTCAACTCCTTTGCCAGAGATTATATGTCCAAGATATTCTACTTGTGGGGCAGCAAACGTGCACTTGCTCAGTTTAGCATAAAGTCTGTTTTTCCTGAGAATTTGCAGAACTTCCCTGAGATGTGATAAGTGCTCCGGTAATGTTCTGCTGTAGACAAGAATGTCGTCAAAGAAAACTAGAATGTATTTCCTGAGCAGGTGAGCAAACATCTTATTCATCAGGGCCTGGAAGGTGGCTGGTGCATTAGTAAGCCCAAAGGGCATTACTAAGTATTCAAAGTGGCCAAAGTAAGTTCTAAAAGTTGATTTGTGGATGTCTTCAGGTTTCATCCTGACTTGGTGGTATCCAGCTCTTAAGTCAATCTTAGTGTAGAATTCTACCCCATGCAGCTCATCAAACAAATCTTCTATGACTGGAATTGGGAATTTCTTTTTCACTATTTGGGAGTTTAATTTCCTGTAGTCAATGCATAGCCTCCAAGTATCATCCTTTTTTTGATTAGTATAGCAGGGGAGGCATAGGGGCTCTCACTAGGTCTAATGACTGAAGATTCCCGCAGGTCCTTAATTTGGGTCTCCATCTCACTCTTTTGTTTGTGTGGAACTCTATAGGGCCTAACCATTGGTGGTGTGGCATCTTCCTTAAGAGGGATAGAACGGTCATGACCTCTCTCAGGTGGCAATCCTTTAGGTTCCTCAAATACATCTTTGTACTCAATGAGGAGATCTTCTACTTCTCTGCAATGTTGCACTTCAGTTGGCTTAATAGGGGTTGTGGGAATGAGGCAAAATCCAGAAATGTCCTTTGGTGCTAGCTTTTCCATCCTATTAAGTGAGATGAGAGGAATGGATTTCTTCCTGTTGTTATCTTTCAAGCCGACTATCTTGCCCTGGTGTTTGATGAGGATCTTTCTGTTGTCAAAGTCCATTGTGATTGGACTGTGGGTGCTCAACCAATCACAACCTAAGATGATATCATAACCTTTCAGTGGCAATAGCTTGAAGGAGTTGTTAAATTTATGCACTTGGATTGTGTAAGAGGTCTGTGCTACATGAGATCCAGATTGTAACTGGCCACCTCCAGCAATGAGCACTGTTTCCATCGGGTTACTGGCAGTTGTACAAGATGTTTTTGCAACAAAATTCATATCAATGAATGTGTGGGAACTGCCAGAATCCAAGAGGGCAATTCCACATTTGCCACCAATGTTAACTTTGAAGGAAAAAGTTGCAGTAGTTGTTTTTTTGCCAAGGGCCTATTGGGATATCTGCATACACTGTTCCTCCTTTGTGGGGGAAGTAGCAGGGGGGGGGGGACTTCCTCGGTTGGTTCATTGACCTGAAGGTGTTCATCCACTTCTTGCTCTTCAGGTGTGTCCTTAGTGGCCATGAGGTTGAGTGTTTTGTATTGAGCACACTTGTGCCCAAAAAACCATTTGCCTCCACAATATCTGTAAGTGCCAGGTGTCGTGGTTCTAAGTCTGACAGTAGAATGGGGGGTAAGTATGGAAAGGCAAGGTCCTAGCTATGGAGTAGTTGTACACACGGGTGTTTAGCGAGTTCAGGCCCTTCTCTAAGGAAGTAATAGCCCTACGTCTCGGAGCCCGGAGGCGGTCGACTGATCTCTGTGTATATGAGTTACAGGGGTGCGAACCCTTCTACCAGTGGAGGGGGGTGGCTTATATAGAGGACGCCAGGACCCCAGCCATCCCACGTAGAGGAGGGTTAAAGTACATTAAGGCCGGGCGTTACTGGTAACGCCCTACATAAAGTATCATCATGACCATTAAGACTACTTAATTACAGACTGTTTGGATACAACATAGATCTTGAACTTCTGATGGTCAAGTGTGTCTTCATGGTCGAGTGTCTTCTAGCCGGTCGAGTGGAGTCTCCCTTGGTCGAGTGGAGCTTCTCTTGGTCGACTGGAAGGTAGCTTCGTGTGATGATGTCCTTGGGTATGGTATCCTAGATAGGTCCATGACCCTACCCTAGGTACATAACCTCATCATTAGCCCCCAAATGGATCGAGGTTCGAGAGAGGAAGGAGTTGACGATTTTCTCCGACTTATTTACTGTACTTTGATTATGTCGTATCTTGGATCGGCGATTCCTCTTTCGGCGTTGGCGTCCACTTTTACTTCAGTCGCCTTGATCCATTCCTATCTTTTGTCGAGTGAACTTTTGAACTCTGGTGAACTTCCGAGCGACGGATCGCGGGAAGGATATCGTCTGACAGATTGATCTGCTGTTAGCGGATTTTGCGGGATCTGAAATTTGGGAAGCGCGCGAAGCGGGGCGATCCGCGGCAATCGGGCGGGATAAGGCATGGACGCCTCGATTTCCGCGCCGCCTTTTTCGCCACGTATCGTACGTGTGCGACTATTTCGGGATGTGACAGATCTGCTCGGACCCACTCGTCAGCCACTCGGAGGCGCCCTTATATAAAGCGTCGGGGAAGAGTTTTTGAACAGTGCCTCCCCATTCTCCTCTCTTCCCTCTCTGCCTCCGCCCACGGCGCCTGCTCCTACCTCCGCCTTATCCACCTCTCGAGCGCTTCGCCGGCGATAATGGTGAAGGAGAAGACGGCGGCTCTAGAGCGCGCGAAGAAGGCGACAGCGACGGGGCAAGCGAAGGGGAGACTGTCCAGTCGGGGCGGATCTTCGTCGAGGTCCCGTCTGCCGAAAGGTTGGGTCCAAGGGGATTGGATCCGCTCGACCATCACTGAGAAGGACCTCGACGACCTGGCCAATGAGGGACTGATCCTCCACGGGTCAGCGAGGCTCCCGGGGTCCGAGTGTCAACCGCAACCGCAGGAGGGTGAGTGCGTTCTCTTAGCCACTCACGTAGATCGTGGCTTTTCTCTACCGCCGAGTGTGTTCTTCCGTGGGTTTCTGAATTTCTTTGGGGCGCAACTCCACCATTTCAATCCCAATTCCATCGCCTATCTTGCTGCCTTTGTGTCCATGTGCGAGAACTTCCTGGGTTGTCGACCGCACTGGGGTCTCTTCAAGCACATATTCACCTGTCGGTTGCAGACAGTAAAAAAGGCGAGTCCGGGTGATGAGAGGACCAAGGTTATTCAGATGTGCGGGGGTCTTGGGATTCAGTTGAGGAATAAGAGCACTTTTCCGGCCATGACCCTTCCTGAGTCGGTCAGAGGGTGGCAGTCGACTTGGTTCTACTGCCAAGACCAGTCGACGCCGGGGCAGTCGACTGGTCTCCCTCCGTTCTCCATGGACCGAGTGGACAAACCGTCTTCTCTGAAGGTGCTTCCTGAGGAGAAAGCCGAGGTAAAAATGTTGGTGGAGCGCATGGTCCAACTCGTTCGGGACGGAGTGACGGGCATGGATCTTCTCGAAGTCTTCCTTAGGCGGCGCATCCAACCGCTCCAGTACCGAGGCCACCCGATGTGGCTGTACTGCGGTACCGAAGACACCACTCGGGTCCATCCAGAAGCAGTCGACGACGCCACGCTGGAGAGGTGGGTGACCGCCATCACAGGGAACAAGGACAACCCTCGAGGAGCGAGGAGGATCCCGCCACTCGACTGTACCTATACGCTGGACAAGGTATGGCCGCTTATCTCCGAGTGTAATTTTGTTTTATCCATTCTGCTTTGCCGCGAATTGGTCGATTGATCTTTGTTTTGCTTTGTTGTCTGACAAGCCACCACTGAATTGTAGTCGATGCCCAATGGGGCGCAGACGCCGACTGAGGAGGAGGAAGGAAGCGGGGGCGAAAGCCCGGAGGAGTGGGATTCGGATGCTGACGACGACGACGAGGGTGATGACTCTGGTGAGGAGGAAGAAGAGGAGGAGGAGGAGGAAGTTGCACCTCCCCGCTCGGAAAGACGCTCGAAGCTTGCCCATGATCCAGCGACTGAGCGGGGTAAGGGGGTCGCAACCGCTTCCCAGTCGACCAAGCGCCCTCGGACCACTTCTCCAGCGCCGACTGAGAAGGCTCCGAAGCAATCTCGAGTGGTACCGTCGAATCCTGCAAAGGTCTTGCCGAAGATGAAGATGGTGATCCCCACTATCTCAGGGTAATGGTAGTTTTGAGCTTTTCCTGTTTCATGAACTTGTTCTTGGTCGACTCATGGGCCAATCGACTGACTTTTGGAACTATAGCGCTGCTACTTCCGACACTTCGGCGAGAGCCGAAGACCACGAGATGGAGGATGCTGCAACCTCGAACCCTAGTATGACTCCTGCGTTGCCGTTTTCAGTCGACTGACTCATTGTCTCTAATTTTGATTCTTTCTGCAGTTTCATCTAACATTGTTATTGACCTTCCTAACGACGACGACGAAGAACCACCACGGCCGAGGAAAAGCAAGAAAACGTCTGCTGGCAAGGCGACTCAGGATGTGCCGGCACCCGAGACGTTGGTCGTGGAGGGAGACAATGTCACTCGACCCACCGTAACCTTCGCGGTGCCGTTGACGAGTGCTCGCCCTTCGTCGTCGAGTGCTGCTCAACCCTCACTTTTCTCCACCTACCCCGTTCTAGAAGACCAAGCCAGTGCTGCTAAAGAAGCGGTACGCCAGGCGGGGGTCATGATGGAGCAAGTGAAGGCAATTCGAGAAGCCAGCCAGGCAGCCTATGACGCCAGTTCGGCACTCCAGAGTAATGTTCAGGTCAGTCGGTCACTGCCTGTTCTTCTTTCTGAAATTCCTAGAGTCTATCCTACACCCACTGGGTGTGTGTCAATTGAAATTCCGGATTAGTGGGGGCACGCTGAGTGCACCCACTGGGTGTAGTCCCCAAGGCTATGATGGACTGCTGGCAGTCGACCATAGTCTTTATGTTTTGAGTTTTTCTTTACTCGACAAGGTCGAATAGATTCATAGACCGGTGGGGGCACACTGAGTGCACCCACTGGGTGTAGTCCCCGAGACTGTGGTCGACTGCTGGCAGTCGACTATAGGCTGAAGAACATTGCCCCTTTTTTTTGTTGGTCGACTGGTTGACTCTTGATGAAACTAGTGGGGGCACGCTGAGTGCACCCACTGGGTGTAGTCCCCGAGACTATGGTCGAATGTTTGCATTCAGCCGTAGTCTTAGAAACGCTGTGATTTTTCCTTACTCACTCGGAAGTGAATTGTCTTTGACGTCTGTCGATTGGTTCTTCGTAGAAATCCGGTGACCTTGCGGCTCGTTATACTGAGTTGGAGACCAAACACATTCAGCTCGAGCTCGATCTGAAACTGGCCCAAGAGAACTTGACGAAGGCGAAGGAGGAAGCTAAAGGTATGCTTGGTGAGGCCTTTGACGACTGCCTTTGCCTCTCACTTGTTTCCGAATCTAATCTCACTGTAACTTTGTAGGCAAAGTGAGGGACGCCCTGAAGAAACAAGAGCTTGACTTGGCTGAGATGCAAAAAACTGCTTTAGAGAAGACCAGGCTAGCGGATGAGAAGCTGGCTTCAGTGACTAAGCTTGAAGAAGAAAACACCAATCTGAAAGCTGCTCTTGATGCTGCCAACCAGGAGGTCACTCGACTGAAAAGCGACAAGACCACGCTGAATGACAAGGCCAGTGAGTTGAAGAGAAAGAAGAATGATCTAGAGGCTTATCTGGGTGGACTCGCTAAGAAGTTGTTCCTCATGCTTGAAGGTAATTCTTTGTATCAAACAAATATTTTACTTGTGACCTCCGACTGTTTGTCTTGACTCGGTGGTTGCGCTTGCAGAATTTTGTCAGAACTTTGAAGAGGAGACTGGTTGACTGGAAGTAAACCTGGACCCCATCAACTCTCCTGTGAAAGATGAAGTCGCCATGAACGTGCTCCGACTTGAATCTCGTGTTGCCGCCGTCATCGATTATCTCGCAAGGCTGAAGGTCGGAACTTCCCGCGTCGACACAACACACTGGCCAAGAGAGACACTCCAGAATGACCTCGAGTCTCTGATGGCTCGACTGAACGAGGTCCCAAGTCGAGTGCAGGAGTGGAAGAAGTCTTCAGCCAGGTGCGGCGCGGATGTGGCTCTGTCTCTGGTCCGCGTTCATTGCAAGGATGCATGAGAGGACAAGCTGGTGGCTCTTAGGGTGGCCAACACCAAGAAGCACGATTTCAGATCTTTCATGGAGACTTTCATTGCCGCTGCCACTCGGATTGCAGATGGAATTGATCTGGAAGAGTTTGTGGCACCTTCCAGCCCTCCACAGGAGGGGTAAAATACTTCAGAGCTTGATACTTTAAATTTGCCTCGGTATGCCGAGCGAGTTTTTGTAACCGACAAACCTTAACAGGCCTAGCGCCTGAGCACTTTCGGTTCCGTTAGGTGTTATCTAAACTTGGGTTCGTCATTGAATATGCTTGCATTTGGTTTGAGGCGTCCATTGCAGGTTGAAGCAAAGCGCTTATTGCCATTGGCTTGCATCCTAATTCACTTAGGCGAGTACTGGGCTGCAGCTAAGTTCCCGAGTGAGAGGTTTGCCCTCCACTCGGTAGGATTTTTGATACTTAGGCGAGCACTTGGCTGCAGCTAAGCCCTTCCGAGTGGGAGATCTGCTCTCCACTCGGTAGGGTTTCAGATACTTAGGCGAGCACTGGGCTGCAGCTAAGCCTCCGAGTGGGAGGTTTGCTCTCCACTCGGTAGGATTTCAAATACTTAGGCGAGCACTGGGCTGCAGCTAAGCCCCCGAGTGGGAGGTCTGCTCTCCACTCGGTAGGATTTCAGATACTTAGGCGAGCACTGGGCTGCAGTTAAGCCCTCGAGTGGGAGGTCTGCTCTCCACTCGGTAGGATTTCAGATACTTAGGCGAGCACTGGGCTGCAGCTAAGCCCCCGAGTGGTAGGTTTTCTCTCCACTCGGTAGGATTTCAGATACTTAGGCGAGCACTGGGCTGCAGCTAAGCCCCCGAGTGGGAGGTTTGCTCTCCACTCGGTAGGATTTCAGATACTTAGGCGAGCACTAGGCTGCAACTAAGCCCCCGAGTGGGAGGTCTGCTCTCCACTCGGTAGGATTTCAGATACTTAGGAGAGCACTGGGCTGCAGCTAAGCCTCCGAGTGGGAGGTCTGCTCTCCACTCGGTAGGATTTTTGAATTGGTGGCACAGCTAGGAAGGAGAGGGTAGCAGTCGACCTGCACCTCGTCCTCCTTGCAGAACGCATGTTGTACTTGTACTTAGGCGAGTTCTTGGACTGCAGCTAAGCCTCCGAGTGGAAGGCTGGCTTACCACTCGGTAGGATTTTATTTATCTTAGGCGAGTACTTGGACTGCAGCTAAGCCTCCGAGTGGAAGGCTGGCTTACCACTCGGTAGGATTTTATTTATCTTAGGCGAGTACTTGGACTGCAGCTAAGCCTCCGAGTGGAAGGCTGGCTTACCACTCGGTAGGATTTTATTGATCTTAGGCGAAACGGATTTCGCAGCTAAGCCTTCGTGTGGGAGACTGACTCACCACTCGGTTAGGATTTGTTTTTACAGACTTAGGCGAATCGGATTCGCAGCTAAGCCACCCACTGGGGGATTGTTTTATATGGACAAAAGTAATAACAATCACTGGGAAAACTATAAAGCTCTTGTCTTTGATAAATAAACTACAAGAGTACTTTTATTACAACTCATCCGAGTGAATACTTAAGTGTAAAAGGGGCAGAGAAGCTCCGCGTTCCAAGCTTGGGGCTCGTCGATCTGATGCTCGACATTGTAAAGACGGTATGCTCCATTGTGGAGAACCTTGGTGACGATGAAGGGACCTTCCCAAGAAGGAGCAAGCTTGTGTGGTTTCTGCTGGTCCACTCGGAGAACTAAATCTCCTTCCTGGAAGGCTCGACTCTTCACGTTTTTGGCGTGGAAGCGACACAAGTCTTGTTGATAAATGGTTGATCTGATCAGAGCCATCTCTCTTTCTTCCTCTAAAAGGTCGACTGCGTCCTGGCGCGCTTATTCTGCTTCAGCTTCGGTGTAGAGCTCGACTTGGGGAGTGTTGTGAAGAAGATCACTCAGCAAGACTGCTTCAGCTCCATAGACCAAGAAGAATGGAGTTCTTCCAGTCGACCGGTTGGGTGTGGTCCTTAACCCCCAAAGCACCGAGGGAAGTTCGTCAACCCATGCACCAGCCGCATGCTTGAGATCACGCATCAAATGGGGCTTCAACCCTTTGAGAATCAAACCGTTGGCTCGTTCTGCCTGTCCATTCGACTGCGGATGGGCGACTGAAGCATAGTCGACTCGTGTGCCTTGAGATGTGCAGAAAGCTCTGAATTCTTCAGAATCGAAGTTTGACCCGTTATCAGTGATGATGCTGTGCGGGATTCCATATCTGAATATCAGTTCTCGGATGAAGCTGACAGCGGTACCAGCATCGAGGTTCTTGATGGGTTTGGCCTCAATCCAGTTGGTAAACTTGTCGACTGCTACCAGCACATGTGTGAAACCGCTTCTGCCTGTTCTCAAAGGACCGACCATATCCAAACCCCACACTGCAAAGGGCCAGACAAGTGGTATAGTCTTCAAAGCTGAGGCGGGCTTGTGTGACATATTGGAGTAAAATTGACATCCCTCACACTTGTCGACTATCTCCTTCACCATTTCATTTGCTCTGGGCCAATAAAAACCAGCTCGGTATGCTTTGGCCACGATGGTCCGAGAAGACGCATGATGGCCACAGGTCCCCGAGTGGATGTCGTTGAGAATCATTCGACCTTCCTCTGGTGTTATACATTTCTGGCTGACTCCAGTCGCACTTTCTCTGTATAACTGACCTCTCATGACGGTGAAGGCTTTGGACCGGCGAACGATCTCTCGAGCTTCTTCTTCATTCTCGGGGAGTTCTTTCCTCAAAATATAGGCGATATAGGGCACTGTCCAATCGGGAGTGATGACCAAAACTTCCATGATTAAGTCGACCACCACTGGGACCTCGACTTCAGTCGGATCTGTGGCGCTTTTAGGCTGCGGGGCTTCTTCAGTGAAAGGATCCTCTTGAACCGATGGTGTGTAGACATGTTCCAAAAACACGCCACTCGGAATGGCTTCCCTCTTGGAACCTATCTTCGTCAAGTCATCGGCTGCTTGATTTTTCAGCCGGGGAACATGATGGAGTTCTAACCCTTCGAATTTCTTTTCAAGCTTCCTCACTGCATTGCAGTATCCAGTCATGGCTGGGCTTCTAACGCCCCACTCCTTCATCACCTGATTGAACACCAAATCTGAGTCGCCGTAAACCATAAGGCGACGGACGCCGAGTGAAATGGCCATGCGCAACCCATACAACAGTGCTTCATATTCTGCTGCATTGTTGGAGGAATCAAAGTGGATCTGGAGCACATATCTGAGCTTATCTCCTCGAGGAGAAACCAAAACTACCCCAACACCAGAACCATTTAACATCTTAGAGCCATCAAAGAACATGGTCCAATGCTCCGAGTGAACTTGAGTCGGCTGCTGCTGTTCAATCCACTCGGCAAGGAAATCTGCTATAGCCTGGGACTTAATGGCTTTCTTTGCCTCGAATTTGATATCAAGGGGAAGGAGTTCAATCGCCCATTTAGCCACTCGACCAGTTGCATCTCTGTTGTGTAGAATCTCCGACAATGGTGCATCGCTGACGACTGTAATGTCATGATCAGAGAAATAATGAGCAACCTTCTTCATGGTCATGTGGATCCCATATACGAGCTTCTGATAATGAGGATATCTTTGCTTCGATGGGGTCAAAACTTTAGAGAGATAATACACTGGGCGCTGAACTTTGAAGGCTTTCCCTTCTTCTTCCCGCTCAACCGTAAGTACTGTACTGACGCCTTGTCCTGTGGCTGCAATATAAAGCAACAGAGGCTCTTTGCTGATTGGAGCAGCAAGCACCGGCTGGGTGGAGAGTAGAGTTTTTAACTCGGCAAATGCTGCATCAGCTTCTGGAGTCCACTCGAACTTGTCTGCCTTTTTCATCAGTCGGTAAAGGGGCAACGCCTTTTCACCGAGGCAAGAGATGAATCGACTTAACGCGGTCAAGCATCCAGTAAGCTTCTAGACATCGTGCACACGCACAGGGCGTTTCATTCGGAGTATGGTGCCAACTTTTTCTGGGTTAGCATCGATTCCTCGTTCGGAAATGAGAAAACCGAGTAACTTCCCGCCAAGTACTCCGAATGTGCATTTTGAAGGATTGAGCTTGATATCATACCTCCTGAGATTGGCAAATGTTTCAGCTAAGTCAGTCAACAGGTCGGAACCGTTTCGCGACTTGACCACGATATCATCCATGTATGCTTCCACATTCCGACTGATTTGAGTGAGTAAACACTTTTGAATCATTCTCATGAACGTGGCTCCAGCATTCTTGAGGCCGAATGGCATGGTGATATAGCAGAAGCATCCGAATGGGGTGATGAAAGCTGTTTTGATTTCGTCGGGCCCATATAGACGGATCTGATGATACCCTGAATAAGCGTCTAGAAAGGACAATCTCTCGCACCCTGCGGTCGAGTCGACAATTTGGTCGATGCGAGGGAGAGGAAAATGATCTTTCGGGCAGGCCCGATTGATATGTTTGAAATCAATGCACATACGAAGGGAATTGTCCTTTTTGGGAACCATAACGACATTGGCGAGCCACTCGGAGTGGTATATCTCTCGGATGAACTCTGCCGCAAGGAGTCGAGCCACCTCTTCGCCAATGGCTTTTTTCTTCTGAACGGCGGACCGTCGGAGATGTTCTTTAACAGGTTTTGCCTTTGAATCGACTCTAAGGCGATGCTCAGCCAGTCCCCTGGGAACACCTAGCATGTCAGCTGGCTTCCATGCGAAGATGTCCCAGTTCTCATGGAGGAACTGGATGAGCGCTTCTTCCTATTTAGAGTCGAGTGTAGTGGAAATATGGGTCGGAGCTGCATTGGGGTCAGTCGGGTGGATGTGAACTGGCTTCGTCTCCCCGGACGACTGAAATGCTGACTCTGTGGCGGGCTTCTTGGCCCGCAGTAAATCACTCGGATCTGCGTTCTTCTTGTATCCCTCTAGCTCTATCACTGTTATCTGGTCATTCGCAATCTTTGAGCCTTTCTGGAAACACTCTTCTGCTTTCTTCCGGTTACCAGTGACGGTGATCACGCCTTTGGGGCCAGGCATCTTTAACTTGAGGTACACGTAACATGGTCGAGCCATGAAGCGGGCGTAAGCTGGTCTTCCCAAGATAGCGTGGTAGGCGCTCTGGAAATCCACGATTTCAAATGTCAGCTTTTCTTTGAGGAAATGCTTCGAGTCGCCGAACACCACATCCAAAGCTATTTGGCCGAGTGACTCAGCCTTCTTTCCTGGGATGACTCCGTGAAAACTCATGTTGCTGGAACTGAGCCTGGACATCGAAATGCCCATTCCCTTGAGCGTCTTTGCATACAGTATGTTCAACCCGCTGCCGCCATCCATCAATACCTTCGTCAGTCGAGTGCCTTCGACGACCGGGTCGACCACCAGTGCTTGCCTCCTAGGGGTGGCAATATGAGTAGGATGGTCCGACTGGTCGAAAGTAATGGGAGTTTGTACCATCTCAGATAGTTTGGTGTCGCTGGTGCGACCATATTGACTTCACGGTTGATCACTTTCAGTCGACTTTTGCTCTCTACATCAGCAAAAATCATCAGAGTGGAGTCGACATGAGGGTACTCTCCATCACTGTCCTGCTTGTCCTCAGCCTTGTCCGACTCCTTCTCTTTGTCCTTCGGCTGTTTCCCTTGGAACTGCTGGATTAAGAGCCGGCACTGTCGAGTGGTATGCTTTGGGTAGATGAAATTACCCTCTTCGTCTTTCTTCGTGTGGATATGACACGGCAGGACCATCACATCATTACCCTCCTTATCTTTTACCTTCTTGGGGTTCCAAGATCCTTTGGGCTTCCCTTTAAATTTGCCCTGTGTCACGGCTAGAGCCTCTCCAGGAGCTGCTGGCTCAGTCTTCCGCTTTTGCTTCCGACTGGAGTTTCCTTTATCCGACTGACTCGGCTTGTACTTGCCGCTCCGGAGTCGGTCCTCCTCTTCGCCGTTGGCGTACTTGGTGGCTATTTCCATCATCCGACTCAGGGTCATGTCTCCAGTTTGACCAAACTTCAGGCTCAACTCTCTGTTCTTGATGCCATCTTTGAAGGCGCAAACCGCTTGATGGTCCGACACATTCTCTACAGTGTGATGCAAAGTGATCCACCTCTGGATGTAATCCCTCAATGTTTCACTCGACTTTTGTACACAAACTTGTAGCTCAGTCAATCCAGCAGGGCGCTTGCAAGTTCCCTCAAACGTCCTGACGAACACTCGAGAAAGATCTTCCCAGGTGTAAATGCTGCTGGGAGCTAACTGATTCAACCATGCCCTGGCTGAACCCCCTAGCATAAGTGGCAAATGTTTCATGGCCACCTCATCATTACCGCCACCAATCTGAACAGCCACTCAGTAGTCTTCGAGCCAAGTTTCAGGCTTAGACTCTCCGGTGAACTTATTCACCCCAGTCGCCAACCTGAAGTTGGGGGGTATCACTGCGGCTCTGATCGCACTGCTAAAACATTCTGGACCTGAAACGTTGACTCGGCTGCTTGTGGGCACATCTCTGTCATGACCACCTCTATGAGCTCTGTTTTGGTCGACCAAACCTTGCACGATGATGGATCTCGCGTCAAAGCCTGGCTCTCTGGGGTCGACTGGAGCTCTCCGCCCAACACTGAGCTGGCGTCTGTCATCTTGCTGCCGATGGGCGTTAGACCCACTTCTCGGGGGAGGAGTGGGCACTCGACGCCTGTCATCACGATCAAATCGATCATCATAGTGGTCCCGCCGGCCTTCACGTCCCATGCGCCTCGGAGGCGACCTTGGACTGTGAGCCGACTGAACAGTATTCGCAGCGACAGATCGACTGTGAATCCTGTTACGCGACTGTGACACAGCTGAATTCTGATCTCCTGCTGCCCGGAGCAAATCTCTGATTTGCATCAAGCCTCTTCCAGCCTCTGACTGAGAGGGATGAATTGACTCCGCTATGCGGGCTGCAGCTGCCAAATTCTGAATTGGGGTTCGATATACCTGAGTTGGTTGCGGAAAGAGCTGATGTCGAATGGAGTTAGTCGCTCGTTGACGCGCACGCTCGTCGAGTGCCCGCTGAAGGTTCTCCAGTCGAGTGCGTTCAGCCAGGTTGGCTAAACGCGCCTCTTCCAGGGCACGAGCCTCAGGAGTTTCTCCTGCAATGGGAGTATGTAGGGCATCCATGTTCTGGCGGCGAAGTTCTCCCCTCTGCTGGGAAGTGAGCGGCTCGGGTTGGTACTCTTCATGGGCTTGAGCAGGGTCGTCCTCGTCGTCCATCCCGTCGCCGCGGGGGAAACCGGGAGGACTACGGGGCCCGTTGACCATCAGGACCTCTGCCACCGGATCACTGCTATCGCACTCGGATGCAGTCTCTACGGAGCCAGTCGACAGGTCGAACAGGCCGTAGAGAGATTCGTCGGGCTCAATCACCGCGACTTGGGTGGTGGCCGATTGGCGAGCCACCGTGTGTCTCACCCATCGCTGGAGCCTCGACCGACCGGAGCGCTTGCGCTGGCGGGAGACAGGGAGGGAGGACAGCGCAGGAGTCGACCGGTATGGGGTCGACGGCTGCCGCAGCAAGACGCCGCAGACACACGCCCGAAAGTGCGTCGCCCCGCGGACGGGGAGCGCGTCGATGTCGAGTGGTGCCTCCTGGAGCCAAGCGGAGTCATCGGCGATGAAAGTGAGCGCACCGAGACGGATCTCGTGGCCCTCGACCAGAGCTCCGCCGGAAACCATGATGAAGGCGATCGGACAAATTGCAACTTCTCCAAAAAAGTTGCTAAGACACCTGCCCCACGGTGGGCGCCAACTGTCGTGGTTCTAAGTCTGACAGTAGAATGGGGGGTAAGTATGGAAAGGCAAGGTCCTAGCTATGGAGTAGTTGTACACACGGGTGTTTAGCGAGTTCATGCCCTTCTCTGAGGAAGTAACAGCCCTACGTCTCGGAGCCCAGAGGCGGTCGACTGATCTCTGTGTATATGAGTTACAGGGGTGCGAACCCTTCTATCAGTGGAGGGGGTGGCTTATATAGAGGACACCAGGACCCCAGCCAGCCCACGTAGAGGAGGGTTAAAGTATATTAAGGCCGGGCGTTACTGGTAATGCCCTACATAAAGTATCATCATGACCATTAAGACTACTTAATTACAGACCGTTTGGATACATCATAGATCTTGAACTTCAGATGGTCGAGTGTGTCTTCATGGTCGAGTGTCTTCTAACCTGTCGAGTGGAGTCTCCCTTGGTCAAGTGGAGCTTCTCTTGGTCGACTGGAAGGTAGTTTCATGTGATGATGTCCTTGGGTATGGTATCCTAGATAGGTCCATGACCCTACCCTAGGTACATAACCTCATCACCAGGTTCTTAGAATTTTGTTTCTGTTCTGGCAACAGGTTTCTTGTCTAGTTCTGTTCTAGCTATATTAGCATCTCCCACTTTTGGCTTGCTGGAGTAAGGTTGCTGGTTGGTGTTTCTCTGGAATGGTGTGTTGGAGCTGCATATTTTCTTGTTTGATTGTTATTGTACTCCTAGTTCCATGTTCCTAGAAGTTTCTACTGCATCATAGAGTGTGATTGGTTTGAAAGGCTTCAAGTAGTGTTTAATCTTTGGTCTGAGGCCATTGACAAAACACTTGATATAGCAGCTCTCGGGCACTCCTGTATTTTCCTTTTTGAAAGATGACATCTTTTCCTCAAACGTGTCAATGTAATCAAAGACAATTGAGGATCCTTGTTTGAGGGAATTATAACTTTCAACGACCTCATATGAACTGTCCCCAGAGAATCTTTTTAAAACTACACTGCAGAATTGATCCCAAGTAAGGTTTTCATCCAGAATTCCCGAGTTTCATAGCCATGTGTCAGCCTTGCCAGTCATATACATCTAGGCATAGTCCCATTTAGCCTCCTTTGGGATGTATACCATAGAGAAGAATTTCTTAGTAGTTCTCAGCCATTCCATGGGGTTAGTTCCATCAAAAGTGGGAAATGTTATCTTTGGGGCTCTGGCAATAGATCTGTAGAACTGGTTATCTCTGTCAAGTTCTCTATAGTGATCTGCATATCTGTTATGGGGTGAGTTTGGCTGTGCTTGAGGACGTTGTTGCTGACTGGGAGGGCCTAGTCCTTGTATCTGCTGTAAGCTAGGTAAATAGTACTGTTGTTGAGGTGGTGCTGGTAGGTAGTTAACTTGTTGTTGCTGTTCGGGTGGTGGCTGAAACTGCTGTTGTGGAACTGGCTGTTGCTGTGGGTAGTACTCTGGCTGCAAGTACTCAGGTTGGTGGTGCCACTGTTGTTGGTAAGCTGGATGTTAAGGAACTGGTTGGTATGGAGGTGGTTGTTGGGTTGGTTGTTGCCCTTGAAATTGCCCCTGTGTGTTGTAGTTGGGATGGGGGAAGTATGCGTCTAGTTGTGGGTTGTCTTGGTAGTAGCCCTGCAACCCATAGGTGTCCTGAGGGTGATGGTTGACGAGAGCTTGCTGATCATCAATCCACCCAAAGTGGTGTGCTTGTTCTTGTCCCCTACACCTCCAAACTGGAGTTCCTCTGTTCAACAATGGAGATGTGTTGGCTTGGTTCCTTGGAGCATGTTCCTGCTGTTCTAGAGAGGGTGGTTGTCGCCGTTGGTGTTGTGGTGGAGGCTGCTGCTGCTGCTGTGGTGGAGGCTCTTGTTGTGGGAGAGGTTGCTGCTGCCCATACCTCGCCGCTGGTGTAGCTGAAGCCTCTGGCTGCGGTGGAAGTGAGAGATTTTCCTCCAGGCGTAGCATGAGTTCCTCGAGGCGGGAGAGTTGTTTCTACACCGCAGTGACCTCTGTGTGCACGCCCTCGACCTCGGTGTGGAGGCCGTCGACCTTGCCGTCCAGTTGTTCCATGCCGAGCTTCATTTCGGCGACTTCTGTCGCGTCTGCCTTGTCGTCGCCCTTCGATTTCGCCATGGATCGGGATCTGGCTCCGGAATCTTACCACCAGGACTGGCCTTGGAACCCTTGCTATATCCGGAATCCCTTCCACCACCAGCGCTCCGCGCTTCCTAAAGCACACGGGTCAACCTTGGTCATGGAATTTTACTACCAGGAGAAGGTCTCGCCGGCAACCGCACCTAGCTATCGACCTGTGCTCGAACTGGTCGACCGCCGCCATTCGTCCCCTTGCTCACGCCGCCGCCACACCACCGAGGATCGATGACATCTGATACCAATTTGTTAGATCCCGCTACTGATCTAACAATAGACAGCCATTCTCACTGATGAATTTGGCTGTAAGCTCCCGATGCGGAGACCCTTCTATTAATTGGGGAATTTGATATGAGCTAGCCTACAGATAAGAACTAGAGTTTTTGTTTGTAGATACAATGATATGGCCCTCGTGTGCATGCAGGCGGGCTTAAAAGGAGTAGTACAACTCGGTGAAAACAAGTGACAATAAACAACTAGAATTACTACTAGCAGTAAAACACCCAGGGTCTTCTCTCCAGCCGTCGATCTTCGTCTTTGTCTTCACAGCCGTCCGCTCTCAGTTATCTGTAGCCGAACCGATACTCTACAGTTAACTGAAGATAGTCAACAGTTGGGTTCAGAGTTCAGAGATCTAACACGGTTGCTGCCATCGCAACTGTTTTCTGTATTCCAGGGGCTTGCAGCTGCAGCTGTCCTGCTTGCAGCCATCAACATCATGCTTACCGTTCTACTTCTGTATGTCATCGCTATGTACTTTGGCAGTGCCAATTAGTCCCTTCCGGTGTTCTTTAGGGCCGACATGGAGGAAGGATGAGGGACTCTTAAGCGTGTTTCCCAACTACAGTATTAGATATGTTCTTCTAGGATTAATGTAATGTCTAGTTGGATGTGGAATGAGGCTCTTTGGCGACCAAACTGAATTAATGTTAATGTTTTGTGTGTTTCTGTTTATGTTTTCCTGATGGCAAATTTTCCGACTGTGATTTTTCCAGAATTAGGCAAAAATGCTCTTTTTGTTGTAATACAGCTCTAGGGAGGGTCGGGCGGTCGGCACCTGTCGAAGACACGCGCCCGCAAAGGGTTTCCAGAATGACCCACATCATGCTTGTTTGGAACGGCGCTGTTGTGCGACGACTCAGCTTTCCCATGCTTATTTGATCCACGCGTCAGGAAAACCACCGACGTCCTGGTCCACAGACCAGATGACACAAACGTTTCCGTCAGGCCACCCATGTCCCTCGGCCCCACGTACACAACACTGTTCCATTTGTATTCGTCGGCTATCCACATTTTCTAAACTCCAACGGCAGGCATGTCAGGGCTATTTTCCCGGATCCCGATTCCTGAATGTAAGGCGGTGATATCAGGATCAACTGGGCTCAGGCACCAATTCGCCTCGTCCTGAGATTTGCCATCAATTAAATATTGTCACCCAAGCCCTTTCAGATATATACCGGGGCTTACCTGCAATGGTAGGTGATGATAGGAGTGAGTACTTCAACACTTTTGTGAAATAATTAGACAACTGTTGAAAGGCTGGATGAAAACCTAGTTAGCTTTGAAGGGTAGGGGAATTTTGTTGAAAGCTACTGCTCAAGCCATTCCGAGTTTTGCTATGACGTTTTTTTTGCTTACCAAAAGGAAAAACGTGTTTGTAAAGGTATCAATGATTTGATTGCACAATACTGCTGGGGAATGAGGGAGAGAATAAAAGAATGCAACGATACTCATTTATTCTCTTCCCCGCTAGTTTGATTGCACAATATTGCTGAGGAAATGGTGGTACGGACTTTAGGGTTTACACTCCTTTATTCTTGCTTTTCTTGCCAAATAGTGTTGGAGATTAATCAAAAATCATGAATCTCTCTTTGCATGGATTCTAAAAGCGAAGTACTCCTATCCAAACACTGGTTTGCTTCAGTCTAGGCCTAAGGAAGATTCACCATTCACTTGGCAAAATATTGTTGCTGGATTGGTCATCTTCAAACATGGTTACATTTGGAGAACTAACCTAGGGGAAAATATTAACATATGGAATGATCCATGGGTACCTTCGAGACGAGATAGGAAGGTAATCACTGCTCGGGGCCAAACTATCCTATATAGGGTTAATTAATTAATTAATCAGTAACTTCTCAGTTGGATGAATATTTAATCAAGAGAATATTTAATCATGTGGATGCTATGCGAATCTTGCAAATACCTTTAAACCTTTAGGTTTTGATAACTTCATTGGGTGGCAGCTTAATATGGGTGGAAAAAATTCGGTATGGACAACGTACCATGCTAAGTAGATATATAAGTACGGGCCCCATGCAAATGAGAATTCAAACCCGAGCAGCTCCGTGCCTTTGGCGATATGGAGGCTAGTATGGAAGCTGAAGGTTCCATGTAAAGTTTAGATATTTTGTGGGAGAATTCTTTAAGAGATAGTCCCCATAAAGTGCATACTTGTTAATCTTCACATCCCTGTAAGTGGTGAATGCCCAATATGTCACAAGGGACATGAAGATGACATGCACCTGATTTTTGGTTGTGATTTGACAAAGAACCTTTGGTCCAAGTTTGGAATTCTTGAACTGATACAATCTGTAAGAATAAGTTAGCATGTATTAGCACATATACGTGATGTATTCTTTACCTTCCTATCTCTATCTCCACATATATCCTTTCCTTTTAACTAGGATTAGATCTTGGAGTACAAGTATAGGATTGCTTTTGTACCTCTATATATATGCGTCCTATGGGTTGCAATACATGCGAATCATATTCTCAAAATCCATCTAGTCTACATGGTATCAGAGCTCTAGTTCCTTGCCTTGCTTCCGCTGCACCCTAGCCGCCGAAACCTAGCTACAGCCGCCACGTCCTCCACGCTGCTGCTTCCATGGACTTCGGCGAGTTCGCCTCCACCCCCAACTCCTCCCTCGCCTCCTCCGGGTCCAACCCCTTTGCCGCTAGCTCCGCCAACCCCGCTGCCCCTAGCGCCACCGCCATCCAGCTCATCAACATCCGCAACCATGTCACTGTCATCCTCGACTTCGACGAGTCTAACTTTTGCATCTGGCAGACTTTCTTCAATCTCACCTTCCGCAAGCTAGGTCTTCTTGATCATATCGATGGCTCCGTTGATGCCCTCATGGCTCTCGGCGATGTCGAGTGGACCCAAATAGACCAATGCACCGTCTCTTGGATCTACACCACGGTCTCCAAAGATATCCTCGAGATCATCATCCAGCCCTCCGACACCGCCGCCAACGCTTGTACCGTCATCACCGACCACTTCTGCGACAATCGTCTTCAACGGTCCATGTTCGCCAAGCGTGACTTCCTCAACCTCGTCCAAGGCGACCTCTCCGTCACCGCCTTCGCGAGCCGCCTCAAGTGTATCTCCGACACTCTTCGCGACATGGGCACTCCGGTCACGGACCAGGACATGCTCACGACCTTCCTCAACGGGCTGAACGGCGAGTTCGGCCACTGCATCGCTGCCCTCTCCATCAACCCTGCTGCACTGACTTTCGCCCGTGCTCGTGGCGCTCTTTTGCAGGAGGAACGACGTCTTGCGCGCCATGCCCAGCAGGTCCAGGCGACCGCCCTCGTCGCCAACCGCTTCTCCCCCGCGCCTGCACCACCGGCGTCCTCAGCTCCTCGCTCCACCGCGCCTTCACCGCCTGTTGTACCCTCTTCCGGTGGCAAGGGTCGTGGCAAGGGACGCAAGAAGCCGCAGCAACAGCAGGGCCATGGCGCCCCCAGCGCCCCTGCTGTTCGGGATCCTGCTGTGCCGTTCTGGCCCATCGGCAACTACCCGTTGTCTGGCATGTTCCAGGCGTGGGCCCCCAACTGGCGTGCTCCCGGCGCTGGTCTCCTTGGCCCGTGCCCCGGCGCCTCCACGCCCCAGGCCTATAATGCCCATCTAGGGCATCCGGGCTACACCGCTCCACCGGCCTACGGTGCTCCACCCGTCTACAACGGCTATGCTCCGTCGCCTCCGCCGCACCAGCCCCCTGCGTGGGATCAAACGCAGCTGCATGCCGCCCTCAACAATCTCTCTTTGCAGCAGGGTGGCACCGGCGGTGGCGGATCCAACTGGTTTTTTGACACAGGCGCGACTGCCCACATGGCCAGCGATCCCGATATCCTCTCTTCTTTCTCCCCTTCCTCCACCTTTTCTTCTGTTATCTTCGGAAATGGAGACTCTCTACCTATTACTCACATCGGCACTGCTTCTCTCCCTACTTCTTCTTTTCCACTTTCACTACGTGATGTTGTTATCACTCCTAATCTCATTAAAAATCTAATTTCTATTCATCTTTTAACTCGTACAAACCCTGTTAATGTTGAGTTTGATGAACTTGGTTTTTCTGTCAAGGATCGTCGTACCCGCGTGGTGATTCTCCGATGTGATAGTCCCGACGACCTATACCCTGTTGTCACCAGACCTCAAGCCTTTCTCGCCGGCATCACCGACCTTTGGCATGAACGCCTTGGCCATCCAGGACATGCTGCTCTCTCTAGGACACTTTCTTCTTTTGATTTTACTTGTAATAAATCACCCACTACAACGTGTCATGCTTGTAGATTGGGGAAGCACGTTCGTTTACCTTTCAAACAGTCTGATAGTCAAGCTAGTTTACCTTTTGCTCTTGTTCATTGCGATGTTTGGACATCTCCTATCACAAGTGTTTTGGGGTTTCAATATTATCTTGTTCTACTAGATGACTCTCGCACTATGTTTGGACTTTTCCTTTATGTCGCAAGTCGGATGTGTTCTCCATTATCTTTCGCTTTCATGCCTTTGTCGCCACCCAATTTCAACGTTACATCTTAGCCTTTCAAACTAACAATGGTCATGAATTTGATAACCATGCTTCTCGCACCTTTTTTGCACAACACGGCATCCACCTTCGTCTCACATGCCCATATACCTCGCAACAAAATGACCGCGCAGAACGCATACTTCGCACATTAAATGATAGTGTCCGTACTCTATTATTTCATGCTCATATGCCTCCTAGGTTTTGGGCTGAAGCACTCAATACTGCGATCTATCTTCTCAATTTCCGACCTTATCGTCCACGCAATAATCTTCCTCCCCATCAACTTCTCTTCGGTCTCCCACCTGACTACTCTCATCTTCGAGTTTTTGGATGTCTATGCTACCCAAATACCACCGCTACTGCTCCTCATAAACTCTCACCTCGCTCCATAGCTTATGTTTTCTTCGGATACCCTCCTGATCACCGTGGACACCGCTGCTATGATCCGGTCAGTCGCCGTGTGCTAACATCACGCCATGTTGTTTTCGACGAGTGCATTTTTCCTTTCAGGAACATGCTGCCGGAGTCTCCATCACCATCAGTTGGGCCCTCTCCGCCCGAACCCGTCGTGGTCCCTGTACCACCGGCCGCTCGACGCCGTGGCTGTCCGGTCGCTCCTCGGGTCGCCGGAAGTCCAGCCGTGGCCGCCCCTGCATCACCATCCACGGCCGCCACGGCGGCTACCTCTTCTTCCAGGCCGCCCAGCTTGGTTGCCATGCCAACCACATCGGCTGCCATGGCAGCGAATGGTGGTGTCACGGCAGCAGCTGCCTCTCCCAGTGACGCCCCTGGGCCATCCTTGTCGGCAGCCCTGCCACCGCTCCCTAGTGACGCGGCTGCTGCCTCCAGCAACTCTACAACAGCCTCCACCAACACATCATCATCACCCGTGGTGTCCTCCGGCTCTACCGTTGAGTTCGTCACGCCTTCGCCACTCGTGGTGTCCTCCGGCCTTGCCGTCGAGTTCGCCGCGCCTTCGCCATCGCCGGTCCCGGCTCCGATGGCACCTTCATGTGCTGCCCCATGGCTCCGCCCCTCTGATGTGTCCATACACACGATGAGAACGCGTGCGCGCCATGGTGTCTTTCAACCTCACCGGCGTTTTGAGGATGCTCACACGGCCGCAGTTGTGCCCTCGCCTCTTCCCACGCCTGCTCGTGCGGCGCTTCGTGATCCCGCGTGGCATTCTGCCATGCAAGAGGAATATGATGCTCTCCAGGCTAATCACACATGGAATCTTGTGCCTCGTCCTCGGGGTGCCAACATCGTCACCGGTAAATGGGTGTTTTGACATAAACTCAAACCAGATGGTTCCTTGGATCGCTATAAAGCTCGTTGGGTCGTTCGAGGATTCACACAGCGTGCCGGCATTGACTTTGGTGAGACTTTCAGTCCGGTCATTAAACCTGCCACAGTTCGCACAGTTTTGCACCTTGCCGCTTCTCCACATTGGCTGGTCCATCAGTTGGATGTATCTAATGCCTTTCTTCATGGAGTTTTGCATGAGCGTGTTTATTGTGCTCAGCCAACGGGTTTCATCGACGCCAACTATCCTGAGCATGTTTGCTTGCTGTCCAAGTCACTCTATGGGTTGAAACAGGCTCCTCGCGCTTGGTACACGCGCATCGGTGATTTCCTTCGGCGCCTTGGTTTCACTTCGGCTCTTTCGGACACCTCGCTCTTTGTGCTCCATCGTGGTTCAGACATGGCCTACTTGCTACTTTATGTCAATGACATTGTACTCATGGCTTCCTCGACAACGTTTCTTCGGCTGATCATCACTTCCCTCAGCACTGGATTCAAGATGAAGGATCTCGGGCCTCTTCATTTTTTCTCGGTGTCACAGTTCGTCGCACGACCTCTGGTTTCTTTCTTTCTCAGGAAAGATATGCGGAGGAGCTTCTTGATCGTGCTGCTATGTCCAATTGTAAGCATGTCTCCACGCCTGTTGGCACGAAACCCAAGGTCTCCTCTTCCGCTGGTGAACTTGTGTCCGATGCCACCTTATACAGAAGTATTGCTGGTGCTCTTCAATACCTCACCTTGACACGTCCCGACATCGCGTATGCTGCCCAACAGATTTGCTTACATATGCATGCTCCACGTGACACTCATTGGGGACTGATCAAGCGCTTACTTCGCTATCTTCACGGCACTACTTCTCACGAGCTCAGGATCGCCGGCAGTTCCTCCATTGCGATTGCTGCTTATTCGGATGCTGATTGGGCTGGCTGTCCAGACACTCGCCGGTCTACTTCGGGATATTGCATTTACCTCGGCGACACTTTGGTGTCTTGGTCCTCCAAACGCCAACCGACTGTCTCTCGCTCGAGTGCTGAGGCCGAATATCGTGCGGTGGCTAACGCCGTGGCTGAATGTTGCTGGCTTCGTCAACTTCTTGTCGAGCTCCATTGTGTCGTTGACAAGGCTTCCGTGGTGTTCTGTGATAATATCTCTGCGGTATACCTCTCTGCTAACCATGTTCATCATCGTCGGACGAAGTATATTGAGTTGGACATTCATTTTGTACGCGAGAAGGTGGCTTTGGGACAGTTTCGTGTTGTTCACGTCCCAACGACTCATCAACTTGCAGACATCATGACTAAGGGGCTTCCTTCGTCTTCATTCTAAGCTTTTCGATCGAGTCTTGGCATCTCCTCGGACGACGCTTCGACTGTGGGGGGGTGTAAGAATAAGTTAGCATGTATTAGCACATATACGTGATGTACTCTTTACCTTCCTATCTCTATCTCCACATCTATCCTTTCCTTTTAACTAGGATTAGATCTTGGAGTACAAGTACAGGATTGCTTTTGTACCTCTCTATATATGCGTCCTATGGGCTACAATACATGCGAATCCTATTCTCAAAATCCATCTAGTCTACACAATCAACCCTTCATGTTGACCTGTCAGATTTGACCGTTCTTGAATTTATGCTCCTTGAGGCTAACAATCCAATACAAATTATGTCATCTTTAAATATAAAGGATATAATTAATCCTTATTAGTTGTTGGAATATATGGTGTTTGCGTGGTCAACATGCCCGTCACAAGTCATGCCTGCTCTTATCTCACTAGCCAGGCTCTGTTCTTGTTATTGTTGGTAATTATATGAAGTCCATTAGTTGCTCTATTGATGTGACTGAGCATAAATGGTGTAACTAGACCTAAAATTTGTCAAGATGAATGTTGATGGTACCTTTCATGAGGAGAATTGTTGTGGAGCTATAGCGGCGATGTTCATGATGGAAAAGGAAATTTCCTGGCGGCTCAATGTACATATATTCATTATGCAATGGATGTATAGTCGAAGCTATGGCTATGCGTGAAGGACTTGCCTTAGTTAATGCCTTGGGGTTCAATCGGGTAGAAACTGAATTATATTAGCTAAATGGTGTATTGACTTTTGCACGGGACAAACACAATGGTAGAATGCGGCAGCGAAAATCTCCGTAGAATGTGTGGACACCATAACATTGATCAGAAAGCATATTCTTGAGGCTATTTTCGTAGTTGGTGAGCTGGCATAATTTGATTTCTATAATAAAAGTAATGATAGATGGGTTGACGAACTTCCGGATTTCTTAGTCAACAAGCTAGTGGATGATATAATTATTGTTCCTAATTAATAAAGACCCAGATATTCAGGGAACGTGAGGTTTTTAGGCGTGACAAATTAAACGTTTCTTCATGTCAAGTCCTGTTTATCGAGGATGTCAAATTTAGTTGGCGAGCATGACAAATCCGTCTCAGTTTATTTTTTGCCAGGAAAATTGTTGTGTTTGCGGACTAAAATTGTCATCCTCGTGTAACAATAAATTATCATGAAAAACATTTAATTTGTCACGCCTAAAAATTTGATGTCAGATTTTTAGTGTTTACGATGAATAGCGCTAGACATGATGGTCTTCCCTTGATAAGACATTCTGACCTTCAGCTCACTTACCTTGGAGGGGTCCATCTGCTCTACGCAATTTATCAAGCTTTCTTTTTACTCGTTTGCATTTTAGAATACGTTCACCCCCCTTCTCCCGAGATTCATACACTACATGTCCTTCGGCAAGGAACTGTGGAGCGTGTGCAAGTCTCACAAAAAAAATGCTTAAAATGGGAGGATCGCCCAAACAGTAAAACCAAACAAAAGGCATCCATGATCAAATTGCCAGGTAGCAATCCCGATTCGAGGCATTTATCCTCGTGATCAGACGATCGCCCAAACAGTAAAACCAAACTAACGGCACGCGATCAATGCCATCCATCACTTTGGCTCCATGGATGGGTTAGAGCAACTTCAATGGGGTGACCCATTTCGTCCGTCCGCGTCCGTTTGGGTCGGCGTGAACAAAAGTGATGACCCAACGCGCCGACCCAAACCCATTTCACGTCCGCGTTGCGTCCGCGCCGACGCATTTGCGGCCCAAATTTGCGCCTGGAACGCGTCGGTGCGGACGCGCCGCGCGTCTCCTCGCCGTCCACCGCGTCTCCACCTGACGGCCGTCCAACTACGACGGTCAACATAATTTATGACGACCGCCCACCTTGGGCCCACGCGTCAGCGACGGCGGTCGTCCTTTTTTAAGCCGAGCGTGCGGCGTGGCCGTCCTCATCCACTACCACTCGCGCCCTCGTCCCCATCTGGCCACCCCTGCCCCCACGCCGGCGACAACCCTAGCCACCGCCAACAAGGGTTTCTTCTCCGGCATCGGCAGCAGCCGCAAGGGCAAAGCCCCCGCCCGCCATTCCCCCTCCCTCACCGCGCCGGTGCGCGCTCCCCGGCAGAGGCAGCGCATCAACGTGCCGTTGCACCAGGGCGAGTGGCACTGGCACCATCGTGTGCCTCTGCCGTACCCGGACGTGACGCTGCCGCATGACTGGCATTTGGATCCGGAGAGGATCCCAGTGCCGGCGACGACGCGGACGGCGAGGGCCCATGCGGAGGAGGTGCGGCGCCAGCGGGCGTTGCTGACGTCGGAGCAGCGCGCCGACCCGCACTTCGCCGTCGACTCGCCCAACTGGGCTCAATGGTTCGCCTTCGAGCACGAGGAGGCGAGGCGACGTGGCGTCTGCGGCGTCGACCACAGCCTTCCGTCGCCCGCTCTCGTTGTCCGCGACGAGGACCAGGAGGCCGAGGCCGCCTACCAGGCGGCCATCAAGGAGAGCGAGGAGTAGGAGCGGTGGAGGGAGGCGGACGAGGCGGCTTTCGAGGCTGCCATGGCGGAGGCTATGGCCCTCTCCGCGGCGGGCGACTGCGTCGTGCCGCCGATGGCCCCGTCGTCCCCGCCCAAAGCCGAGCCGGAGGAGCCGGCCTACCTCGAGCGCTACTCCTGGACCGGAGTAGTGCGCGAGTGGGTCAGCGCTCCGTCGATCTGGCTTGGGGCGACGGAGAAGCAGGTGGCGGCCTACCTCGACCACTGGCGCCGCGTTCGGCTGGCCGAGGAGCGCCGGGAGGGCGAGTGCGAGGCCGAGGGGGAGGCGCGCCAGGCCCAGACAGCGGTGGCGCAGGCAGCGACGGCAAAGCCCGACATCACCGCCGTTTGGAACACGGCGTTCCCCTGGGCCGGCCCTACGTCGACGCTGATCGACCTCAATGGTCCCGACGCAGACGCCGCCGTCTAGTTTTTAGTGTTTTTATTAATGTAATGTGGACTTTCGCCGGCCTTCGTGGCCGACTTTATGTCTAATTAAATGCATCCAATACTTTCTTGGCGCGCCGACGAAATGGGTCGGGCCAGCGTTCGGGGCTCGCGTCGACCCAAACGTAACACCGGTCGTTTGTGTCCGCCGGGCCGACCCAAACGGATAAAAAGCGGACAAATGCACCGTCCATTTGGGTCGGCCCGTTGGAGTTGCTCTTAGTGCCATCGATCACAGTTTCGTTCGTAAATCGTCCGCCAAGGCTGGACACCCCGTGTACCTTTTTTGAACCGGGCATTACCCCTTTCCATTATTGCAACATAACGGAAATACAACAGTCCAAAAAAGGAGAAAAGGGGAAGCGAGTTCAATGCATCGTCGGGAAACCCACTGCAAGCACTCGCCATCGAGATTACTCGCTGTGGGGCGAAAACCCGACGACACCATACATCTAAAGCTAGGAACCAGGGCCAACAGCCCCCAAAAGTCACAGCACCCAGGCTCACAACAGTCGAGCAGCATAAGTTCAAGCCCACGGGGGGGAGAGCAACTCAAACATCAAGCTAGATCATAAGGGAACATCTCCAGCAGGATCAACGGGACGCCTCTTCGTGGTTTGCAGCACAGATCCTCATCATCATCGACGCATTCTCCTTCAGCATCTTCGCCCCGTCCCTCATGGCAACTGCATCCTCTTGCTTCACCATTCCTGCCCAGTAGCAAATTAAAGCACATGCAGAGAATATACATTCAAATGGGTTTGTAAGCGGTTTGAACTCAAAAGTAACCCTGTTACGACACGACCAGATTACCCAGCACATAGCAGCAATCCCTGCCGTATAAAACTTTTCCCCTCCAGGGAAGGACGTATAACACCATGAATAAGCTTGCCAAATATTATCAGGGCACAAAGCAGTGCCAAACATACATGCCACTGTCCTCCAGGTTACCCTGGCAACAGGGCAAGCAAAGAACAGGTGCTGTGCGGTTTCTCTCCCTCCGCAAAAAGAACACTTTGGGTTCCCTTTCCACCCTCGGTGTTTCATCACATCCCTAGTCAGGACAACATCCTGAAGAAGTTGCCACAAGAATATTTGAATTTTGAGAGGGATTCTGGCACTCCAGATCCATCTATAATCGCATCCAGCAACATTCTTTTCCAGGAACGAATAAACAGATTTGGTGGTAAAAGAGGTTTTCCCACCCAAGCCCCATTTGATCACATCGGCAGCGTCTGAAACACATGCTTCTCTAGCCAATTTACTCACAACAACCCACTGGTCATTAAGCTCACTATTCAACCTTCTCCTAAAGAATGAGGAGGGATCAACATTTAAGTATTTATCAATAGTGCACTCAGGATAATTGCAAATAGAGAAAAGACGAGGAAACTGCTCAGCCATAGGGATATTGTCCCCAACGGGATCAACCCACAGTCTGGCAATGTTTCCAGATTGCACAATTACTCTCCTCCCTGCCATATAAAGATATTTCACCTTCATAATGGCTTTCCAGCAGGGTGAGTCATTGCACTTCATTTTAATATCAGCCACAGTAGCCCTACTGAAGTACTTAGCTTTCACAATATCCTGCCAAAGTCCAGATTTAGTTTCTAACTTCCACCATCATTTAGTAAGCAGGCTGAGATTCTGCTTATGAAGATCTTTCACACCCAGCCCCCCTTTACTCTTGGATCTACAAATTCTAGTCCACTTAACCGGGTAATATCGTTTTTTATTCTGGGTCACATGCCAGAAGAATCTCCTCCTACACTTGTCAATCCTGGCAAGTATAGTTTTGGATAAAAGGTACATGGACATATAATAAAAGGCAATGCTAGAAATATTAGCATTAAGCAGTGTTAAACGCATGATTGGTGATCCTGACACCCGCTCCCGCCCGGCGCCAACGTGTGACACCTCCTACACCTGTCAATCCTGACACCCCATGTACCTGCATGTAGGTACTATCCTCACACTGGTTCGCGGGCCACCCGCTCCCGCCCGGCGCCAACACCCCATCCGTCAGCGAGCAAGACACCCACGCACGCGGTACAAGAGATACGGTAGACACCCACGAGGCATGATTGGTGATCTCTCCGACGAGATAAGACAGGGCAAGCCAAGGCAAGGGCTGCTGCGAGTGTGCCGCGCCAGGGAGAGCATGGTGCGTGCGCCTTTGTCCACGCTAGTCTTTGCTGACCTCATCCCAGCTTCCAACTGTTAAGAAATAAAAATATGTGATCAATTGTATGGGAGGGATGCCTCCCAGAAGGTGTCTGTTGGGGAAGAGGTGTCTTTTCAACACACCTCTTCATCATATATATAAGTGGGTCTCTCACGTTGCAATGGAACTAATGGATCATTTGAACTCTTCATGTGTCTCTTTTACTTTCACTCTATAATACGTTATCAGCACATAGTCTCTGCCTAGAGAGTAATTTGGCCAAGAAAACAGCGGTTACACGCAATGGAGAAACGCACTTCCGTGCGAGACAAAGCAGCGACCATCACGACGATGAGGCACGAGATGCAGATGGCCATCGCGGCGGCGGCAACAGTACGCGATGTAACAGTTGGCTGCGCAGGCACATGCAGCGGCAGCACCATGGAGCATGCATGCATCCGTGTACAGGAGATTAATTAGAGTGTTAATTTCGTTTGTCTTCTTGTGATTAAGAAACATGGAGTAAGAAGAATCTGATCAATTGCCTTTTCCTGCGAGAATTGCCTCACCGAATCGTCCAAGAAGAGGCCGGCCCGTGAGCATTTGGCGCAGTCGGAAAATCGATTGCCTTGGCAACATGAACAGCACGAGCAAGTCATTCGTTGACATGCATGCATAGATGCACTGTTCAGGACAAAAACCGATCAGGACATTGTCTACTTCATTTTGCCTTCTCATGATCAATAAATGATCTATATCAACCGACTCTGTTTCCTGTACGTACATGCAGATTACTTCTTCCGAGCGCATATGCACAGGAAGAAGTGGATGGATCAAACACCAAAGAGAAAGAGGGAGAACTTGAAATGAGCGCTGTTCTTGGGAAAGTACTAGGAGTTCTAGTCCTCGACGATGCCTCTAAGCGGTGAGATTTCGTCCTTGATTCCGCGGCGCGCTTCTACAGCACGGAGGCAATGCCCAACATGCGTAGCGGCCTCGACCCCATTGCTGGTGTTTCCAGCGTTGGCGGTCCAAAAGATTGGCGGCGCGGCGTGCCTCTCCAGACGAGGGACGGTGGTACACCAGGAACCATCCCCTAGTGTACCGACACGCTCCGGCGCGTCAGCGTGCAGCCATGCCACGCGGCAGCACGCAGCCGTCAAAGCTTGGTGGAGGCGGCGTCCCAGGTGTGCACGCGGCCACAACCCCGGCGGGCGATGTCCAGCCGGACTCGGCGCGATGGTGACCAGCATGTGGTCCCGGTGAATGGCATGGCCTGGCACCGGTGACGAAGGGTCTCCGCTCCCGTCTCCGAGAGGCGCTGCCGCCAATGGCGGTAGCAGCCACCAGCCCTATGCGCGGGACTGTCTGGTCCTTGGCCCAGAGGCAGCGTAGGCGTCGCGTGAATCTCGACCGGCGACGACCCCCGACTACGGCGGCGCACGGGAACCAGCGCCTGCAGACGGCGGTTAATTCCCTAAGGGAATTAGTAACCGCACGGGAAAGAGAAGGGAGAAAATCATATCTCTTTGGCGATTTTGTAAATCAGCCATTGGATTATTTGTTAATCCTAGAAAAGTCCCTGCTTTCTCTGATTTAAGGCATATATGCTTATCAGATCTTGCGTTTTAGCCCCTTGGCTTTAGCACTTTGACAATAAGATTATTGTTATTTGCATGTTAAGCCATGGGCTTCAGAGCAAATGTGCAGGGTAGACCATTGGTAAATTGCATAATAATGATTATGCACAATTTTATGTCATGTAAAATGACTGTTTGAGACCCCAAGTCCTCATATGTGTTGCATAAGTATGTTTATACTTCTGCATTTATTTGTATTACATGGGTAATACTGTTGCAAAGCAATATGTTGATTCCATTATTTGCATAGAATATGGAATTTTCTTGCAAGTTTGGAAACATGAGGTAGTGAAGTGTATGACACTGCCTGACTATGTCAAATTTACATTTGTCACAAGGAATCGACAAATGGTACCTACTGCTTAATTGCAGGTTATCCAATGTAATTGTGAGGTCTATATTATGTCATTATGACATAATGCTATCTTCAATTTTCCACACAACTTATGGACTGCATTATGGCAACGAATTAATTTCGTTCACAACTGTGAGGTCTACATCACCATGTGATGACTACCTTCAATGTGTTTTTAATTAACATAAGGTTGTGAAATGCAACATAAGAGTGAGGTCTACACTACTTAGTAGTGATTATCTCCATTTGTTCAAAGCAAAAGTGAAGGCACAAAATTTATGACATAGCAATTATGAGGCCTACACCGCTGGTGCCTACCTTCATGATATTTTTCCAAATACTTGTCAATTTCACAGCATTTGTCATTGGTTGTGACTATAGTGTCATATACTCCATCAGGAGATGAATCCAAGGCATTGGTGACTATGCTGCATATTATTCTATGAAGAGAATTATGCAAAACACTTGCATATTTTGGTGATTACCTTCCATGCATACACAACTTATGAGACGCCATCATAGCTATGAATTAAGTTTCATGCACAGCTGAGAGGTTTATGCCATTTTTTGGTGACTACCTTCATGTGTTATAAATAACATATGGTTGTGGGGACTATGATCAATGGGAACTGTCCATAAGAGTGAGGCACCACTAGGTGGTCGGCTATCTCTATGTGTTTTAAGAAAATGAAAGGCTTGTCCCTTTTGAGGTGACTACTTTCAATTTGAAGATCTACACCACATTGTGGTGTTCTTCTGGAAGGCTTGCCCCATGAATCACTAAGAATCACCGTGACCATGATTATGCTTAGCCATAGCATTTTCATCGTACTTAATTTACTGAAGGTAAATTAATGCATGAGTATTTCATGCGTCATATGGCTGACCTTTTCGAAAGGTAATGCGATGCGATGACATTAGGCGGGAATAATTATTTGACATGGGTCGTGGACATAGTGATCTTGTCGACCCATGGCCTTGTGGCCATAAAGACTCCACCTGTAGAGAATGTCATGGCTATTTATAAATAGCTAAAATGTGCATATTTGCATTTATGTGACATCGCTATGACTCGGTTTATAAACTGAGTATGTAATGGATAATGAATATCCATTTTCCCTCTAAGGCTTCATTGAGGCGAGATATATTGTTATAAGCATCACACGAATGATTATTCATTCGTATTAAGGACTTCAAGTCTGTTGAGGCTTATTATTCTGTTGTCTATAAATCAACACTAAGTTGAGATTATGTGATAAGGCGACTTCAGATACATATCTGACTATAAGTCCTTACTGCACTTTATATTCTCCTAGGATGGTAAACAGAAATATCATCTTTGTTTTAGGTTGCAATGCGTGAAATTCATGCTAGTACTCTTAGTACTAAGCAATAGTGGTTAGAGAACCACGAGGAGTTGAATGTAAAGTGAAGAAAAAAAATGACAAGCAGAAATTGAGTGTATATCTCAAAAGGGAATGGATCATTTAATTTAAATGATCATAATGACAACTTTCAAGTTTGTCAAAATGGTGGTTTTACGAAATGTCGTACTAATGATTACCAATCGGTCAAGTATTGGGTTGAATCATACCACCGGCTCACTGGAGGCAAATGATTTTAATGGGATAAGTTTGAAGTTCTACTTCAAAAGGAAACAACCAGAGAACATTCTGGCATGATAAAAGGGGAATAGACTCCTCTATATTGATGATATGCTTGTGGAATGATATTCCAAAGATATTCTGGAGATCTCGTGTAGTCTCCTAGTTATCCTTAAATATCATTGGCCTATAATTGTACTACTACATATAGTATAAATTGCAACATCTTGTCCCTCAGACATGATAGTTGAGATAATTGAGTGTATGGATTAGTTTATACTCAATCTTGTTGCATATATAATAATTTTTTCTCCTTTGTCATTATGATATTGGACGATTAGAGAAATTATTGGCAATTCTGTTGGCTCCAACTTGACAAGTTGCAATATTCCCAACAATCATCAGATTGTTTTGTGCACTGCATGTGAGATTGGGGAATTAATTTTAAGGCACTCTCACCTTAAAATTTGAAATGAGCCAGCCAATACTCTTGATTGCATTCAAGAATATGTTTGGATTATTCAACCATTATCTGGGTTATGTTGGTACTTCATGGTGTTCATAGACGCATCTAGAACATGGTCTTAGATGTGTATCATTCACACAAAACCATGTGTTTACTGAATTAATTGCTCAAATTGACGAATTTAGAGCAAATTATCCTCATGTGGGATAATTCCATTGGAATAGAAATGTCGTTGAACTTGATTCATGAGCATTCAATGGTTATATTCAGTATATAGTACATAACTAGAATGGTTTGGCTTGATCTCTTATGAAAGAGATTCAATATTGCATAGCCAATGTTGCAGAATTGTGATTTACCAACATTTTGTTGATGGTAACATGCGGTCTCACATTCCGCATATTTGATCTAAATGAGATCAAATGATACTGCACCCCCTTGCAGTTTGTACGTGGAAATAAGTGAAGTATTTCCCATCTGCGGTAATTCGGTTGTATACAGATATCACCACCCCAGCGTACATCATGGGCCTTCACATATGGTTGGGATCTATGTGAGGAATAACTGTGGTATGTTTGTTAATCCGCCGAATACCTTAACCCTTATAGGGGAGTTATTTGCAGCCCACACGCTGATTGCTTTTGCAATAGGAACATTTTCTGGCATTAAGGGGAGATGAGTACCACAAAGAATGCTAGGAAATGGATAAGAAATGTCATAGACATTTTGTCCACGTACTTAAGAATCTGAAATGCAGGTTCAAGTTATGAAAAAATTGCAGCATATTGCAAATAATCTGCCAAGTATATTTACTGATGACAAAGTTGTCACTATGGTCAAGTACCAGAATGAGTGGAGGTACCTAATAAACCACTCGTCTCCCTAGATGAGAGCAAGAGGGGGATAATTCCGGTCGCATGAGATTAAGTTCTCATATGTTTCAGCGAAAACAAAGGAGATTGACCCCTCGATCAGTAAATATGATTCAACCTCTGGTTGAATGACACCCGAGGGATGCACAGCATCCAAGGTCCAACACATATGTGCACACATTTTTATGTGTTGGGACATCGAAACACCTTGACTCCGTTGTTGTGGGAAATCACAAGGAGTTAAGAGGCGTAATAAGAATTCACAATGATATTGATTCATGAGAATCATATATGAGAAAGTCTACATATGTCGACATAAAATTCTTTCGAGAATTGCTAGAATCCTTTTGGGCCCTGAACCAAATCCATGGAGAGTGTTGTTGCACTTATATTGGTTCAAATGAAAGGAAGCAATTAAGGAAGATTGGCACTCGCTCATCAAAAGAGAGGTATTTACCATTGTAAAACCTGCTCCTCATAAGTATCTTCCAGAGGGAAGAGAAGTGAATTTTTGTTTGGAAACAAAAATAAATGAGGTGGTGAGAAAGCGAGGCTTGTAGCACAAGGGTTTTTCGCAGAGACCCGACATCGGTTACGATATAACATACCTTCTTGGTATGAGTGGAATTATGTTTCGATACTGAATGTTAATGGCAGTATAGATCCACACGGTTGATGTATGTAATGTCTACATACTCCCATGGGTCAATTAGTTTGGATGTATATATTGAAGTCATTGAATGACTTAATATTCTGAATCCAAAGGTAAATCGCAACATGCATGTGTGGAACTTCTGAAGTCATTCTATGACTTGAAGTAGTCAGAGAATTGTGTGGTGCAACCGACTAAGTGAGTTATTCCTTGACAAGGATTACTCTCATACTAATGATTGTTGACGTGTATTCATGAAGAAATCCTGGGTTGGATTGTACATCACCTTAATTTGTGGTGTCGATGATCTTATCATCAAAGTCTATATAAAGACATGAAATACACACAATCATGTTAAGACGAATATTTGGGTTAAACCAAATTATGCTAAGCTTATGACTTGAGCATATTCCCCTAAGATATCAGTCTTCATATATCCGAAAGTATTGGAGAGGTCCAATATGGATATAGTATATCAAAGACACATATGGTCATGTTATACCTAATATGGGATATAGATCCTTGAGACATAGGGGAGATGGTGAAGTGATAGAGGAGCATCAATTGCCATATCTAAATACCATTTAAGCACTCATATATCTTGCAAAATATGTCAGGCCTGACACTATAGTTTTTGGAAATTTATTGAGAGTGCAATTCTCTGAAAGGTATAAGGTTTGTGTAAGGAATATCCTGGGATATATCCAAGGCACGAAGGGTCTTGATCAATTTCATTCGAAAAATCAAGATGGGACCATGGTTTGATATATTGATAGTGGCTAATTATTTGATCCCACAATGCCATATCAAAGACTGGGTTTGCTGGAAGAGTACTTTGAAGAAAGTATTCAGAATAGACTCTAAGAGAGTCCTTCCAGTGATCATTCTATATCATTTGAAGCATCAGAAAATGTGGATGACTTCATAGAATGATTGGCCACATGTGAAATCATGTGGAATTATCATTATCTACCAAGATAATGTCACTTGTATTGCTTATGGGTTATATTTATCCTTGTGAATTACAAAAATGTAAGAGGATAATATGCAAGCAAATTATTGTGATATTCACAATGTCTCTATCAATATTTATATTCCAGAACTAGGTTCGTGGAATTGGTATGAGATATTCTTGAGGTTTGCAAATTTCAGGGGGAGTAAAATCCCAAGTTATAACCCGTTGGTGATCTTGAGATCACTCATATTGTACTCTTTTTCCCTTTATGAGTTTTCCATGATGTTTCTCATATAAGGTTTTTAACGAGACAATAATATAAATACAAGTGCAGATATGTGCCATATTGGTTTCTCCTTATATTTTTCCCACTGGGTTTTAAAGGAGTTTTCAATGGCACATTATTATAAGGTTTCTCCTCAATTTTTCCCATAGGGTTTTTGGAGGAGTTTTCAGTTTGCAATATACATATGACGAATTGATCAAGGGGGAGTGTTGAGAAATAAAAATATGTGATCAATTGTAAGGGAGGGATGCCTCCCAGGAGGTGTCTGTTGGGGAAGAGGTGTCTCCCCAACACACCCCTTCACCATGTATATAAGTGGGTCTCCCACGTTGCAATGGAACTAATGGATCATTTGGACTCTTCATGTGTCTCTTTTACTTTCACTTTATAATACCAACAACACACGCCCCTATCTCCGCGTGCCCAGAGGAGCAGGATCTTCACAAAAAGCAAACGTATCGTATCGCATCGCATGCGTGGCCGTTGGAGTATGGGTGGAGCCAGTCGGCCAATTGTCGTGTACCAGTTTCAAGCCAGGGCCATAGTGGTGCAATAGCCTTTCTGCTTTAGGAGGCTTTTGACCCGGCGTATGAACTCAAGCGCTACGACGGTTGTTCTGCCATGCAGAGGGTGTGCCCGATGGTTCACCGACTGACAGCGCCCCATTTATGTCGCTGCATGAATCATATCACATCCCTTCCTCAAACAAAAGCAGACACCGATTGTCATCAGAAGCCATTTGCGTTTCATTCATGATGCCAGCCGGGGACAAGACACGGGCCATGGCCATGCACCATCTATCTACGTGTGCTATATCCGGGAGTGGAGTGTTAGTGTAGGAAACTCTCTTCGAGGATGCATGGCATTGGCAGCGGCAACTTGACTCGAGCGGGGCCTCTCGGCTTAGCACTTGCCAGGAATTGATTAGTCGGAAGCTGGACGAGGGGATGCGACGGAATGACTCGATTAGTTGGAAGCTTTCTTCGTCTGGATAATATTTTTGCATACAAAGTCTGATTGGTTGGGGTTGGTTTTAACTCTTTTGTTCGCAAGAGCTGACCCCAAAATGCAAATTTCTAATTTCACTTTTCTCTCGCGGGTGCTCATGTCTCATTTATGAGAAAGTGAGTTCATACGTACGACTGCCTTGCACGAAGGGTTGACCCAACTGGGCCTTTGCTCCATCCACAGGCGTTTGCCTGAGACAATGGCACACGGTCCGTATAGGAACACAAAATAATATGTTGGCTTGTGATCCTGTCATTTTTCATCCCACATGTTAGCAAGGAAATTGATGATGTCCGGTGGAATCAAGTGGTACAGTATTATTGTTTTTCACTGAATAAGGTTTGGGACTAGAAGGCCCATAAGCTGGCATTTCATTGTAAATTTGTTACAGCTTACAACGTGTGTTGGAAATATGAGCTATTTACCAAATAATTTTGCTAACGGAAATACTAGATAAAGCATGACTAATATAGCAGAGATATAGCAAGTCATGCAATCTGACAAAGAGAAGGTAAATAGCATCTGCATATATGAACTTGAACTAAACACCTCTAGAACAGACACTAGATGAAGTTGCATATACGAAGTAGAACCTAACATATGTAGGGCAGAAACTAGAGCAAAGAACTGCAGAAGGACTTCTAACAGAAGGAGTAAGAACACGTATGGGACAGCAGCAGCATAAACACTGGACTTGGGGTCGACATCCTCTCCAGCCATGTCATCGATGAGGTTGTCGACGTTGGGAAAGAAGTCGTTGTCGGGGAAGTAGTCGTCGGAGTCCGTGATGAAGAAATCAGTAGTCGTGCGGAGCGCTCCCCAAAAACCTTATCACCCTTCTCCCGTACAGGACTCAAAAGGCGCGGTTCCGGAAGCCTACTGTCCCGACCTGTGGTGCACGCCGCAAGCCGGGATGGGGAAGAACGTAGCAGCAATGCAGTGCTCAGGAACTTGTGGCGAGAGGAAGAAGAGGTTCTGGTGCGTCTCGCTGAGAGGAGCGACCTCCCTTTTATAGGCGCAAGAGAAGGAGGCGAGAGGCTGCGCTGGGAGCTGAAGAGAACTCCGCATGACCTTTCGTATACCCGTCATGCGTGGCAAAAATTTAGACATCGGCTCATTCCCGCAACCCGCGACGCGTCGTGGCGTGGCGTGGCGAGCGGCGGAGAAGGAGCGAGCGTGGATGTCCCTCTTGTTTTCATCCTCATACATGTGTAGAAAGAGCCTCCCTTATAAAGAGGTCCAACTCCCTCTAAACTAGCAATGTGGGACTAAACTTTAGTTCCACCTCTTGCCTTGCACGAATGGGCTGCGTGGGCCTCTAGGATTTATTAGGAATTTCTGAAACTACTATTGGGCTAGGCCCAAAATAGACAAAATTCCAGCAATCCCCCACCATATCCCAGAGGCACACAATATTTGCCTTTGGTTCCAAAACACTGTTTTATATACCGGTACTGCAGTGGAGACTGTTAAGTTGAACTTCCACCTAGAACTGTATGCTACACTAGAAAGCAACTTGAACAGTGGACTGGGCCTTGAACTGCAAGTTTTTTGCAAATCTAGCTTCACATAAAGCCTTGACCGATACGTGGCTACCATGGGTCTTCCCCGCGGGTGGAGCTTATACGTCATACTCTGAGACCTTTCATGAGTTTACTAGAGAGAACCCTACTCTCATAGATTGTGACGTTTAACAATCAGACTCATATAGGTGTGTTCTTCAAAAGATGTTCTGCAGGACAACATCTCTGCTTAAATGAGCCACTTAGAACACATTAAGATATACATCAACCTGCCATGCAGTTTTAGGAGAGTATTGCATCTTCATGGGGTGGTATCTGTTAATAGTAAGGATATTCTCCTCTCAGTTGATCAACAGCTTGTCTTCCACATCTAATTCACAGGATCTCCGATCACAAAGAATAGGTTACCATTGTGAATAACTCATATTGTGGGTCTCATACCCATCTCCCTCGATGCATTATCTATCGCATTACGTGATAGACCCTTAGTAAAAGGATCTGCCAGATTTTTAGACGTTTGGATATAATCCAATGCAATAACTTCGGAGTTTCTCATTTTCCTGACAGACTTTAACCTTCTCTGAACGTGTCTTGATGACTTCATGTTATCCTTTGAGATGCTCAATTTCGTGATCGCAGTTTGATTGTCGCAGTTCATAAGGATACCCGGTACAGGTTTCTTAACAACCGGCAAGTCATTCAAGAGCCGGCGAAGCCAATCTGCTTCGACCGTAGCTATATCTAGTGCTGTGAGTTCTGCTTCCATTGTTGACCTCGTTAAGATGGTCTGCTTGCAAGACTTCCAAGAAACAGCGCCACCTCCATGAGTAAATACATAACCGCTCGTGGCCTTTATCTCATCAGCATCTGAGATCCAGTTTGAGTCACTATACCCTTCAAGCACCTTTGGGTGCCCGGTGTAGTGAATTCCATAATTGCAGTGCCTTTCAAATAACACAAAACTCTCTCTAGAGCTTTCCAATGCACATCTCCTAGTTTTGAGACAAACCGACTCAGTTTGCTAGCAGCAAAAGAGATGTCAGGTCTTGTAGCAATGGCTAAGTACATAAGCGAGCCAATAATCTGAGAATATTTCAATTGATCTCTAGCAATTCTTTGATTCTTTCAAAGTAACGCACTCACATCATATGGTGTTGGAGAGGGCTTGCAGTCACTATAGCCAAAGCGACTCAAGATCTTTTCCACATAGTGAGATTGAAGCAATGTAATCCCACCATCATCGTCTCTCCACAACTTGATGTTCAGAATAACATCAGCCACTCCTAAATCCTTCATCTCAAAACATCGAGATAGGAAATTCTTGACCTACTTAATAACATTCAGATTTGTTCCGAAAATCAGTATGTCATCAACATACAAGCAAAGGATAACTCCCTCGCCCCCACCATGGCGATAGTACACACATTTGTCAGCTTCGTTTACAACAAAGCCTGCAGCTGTTAAAGTTCTTTCAAACTTCTCATGCCACTATTTAGGTGCTTGCTTGAGTCCATACAAAGACTTCAGCAACTTGCACACTTTTCCTTCCCGACCATCTAGTACAAACCCATCTGGTTGTTCCATCTAAATTTCCTCGTCCAACTCTCCATTTAGGAAAGCAGTCTTAACATCCATTTGATGAACGAGAAGACCATGTGAGGCAGCTAGTGAAAGTAGAACTCAAATAGTGGTCAGTCGAGCCACATGTGAGTAAGTATCAAAGAAGTCTTCACCTTCCTTTTGGGTATAACCCTTAGCCACGAGCCGAGCCTTGTACTTTTCAATAGTACCATCAGGCCTAAGCTTCTTCTTGAATACCCATTTGCATCCTATAGGTTTGCACCCATAAGGACGATCAGTTATCTCCCAAGTTTCATTCGCCAAGAAGGAATCCATTTTGCTACGAACCGCTTCCTTCCAGTAGTCAGCATCTTCAGATGCATAGGCCTCTAAAATAGAACTGGGAGTGTCATCTATGAGATACACAAGAAAATCATCACCAAATGACTTTGCAATCCTCTATCTCTTGCTCCTAGTGGGAACTCCATTGTTCTCCTCCTTAGGACTTTCAAAGTGTTCCATCAAAATGGCAGGTTCGGTAATTGTAACTGGTTCCTGATTCGATGAACTAGGCATCTCCTGATTAGATGAGGTAGCCATATCCTTCATGGGAAAGATATCTTCAAAGAAAGTCGCATCATTCGACTCCATGATCGTACCGACATGCATGTCAGGTACCTCAGATTTTACAACCAAGAATCTATAACCAATGCTATGAAAAGCATATCCCAGGAAAACACAATCCATGGTCTTTGGTCCAAGCTTGCGCTTCTTTGGAATTGGCACATTGACTTTCTCCAAACAACCCCAGGTTCGTAGATAAGAGAGTTTTAATCGTCTCTTCTCCCATTCCTCGAATGGAGTTATCTCTTTATTATTTGTGGGAACTCGGTTTAGGACATGACATGCAGTCAATATCGACTCCCCCCACCATGCCTTGGAGAGACCCGATGTGTCTAACATGGCGTTAACCAAATCAGTTAGAGTATGGTTCTTTCTTTCGGCCACCCCATTTGACTGAGGTGAATAGGGAGGCGTCCTCTCATGGATTATACCATGTTCCGCACAAAAAGCATCAAATTCATTGGAAAAATACTCTCCACCACGGTCGGACCTAAGCCTCTTGATTTTCTGATCAAGTTGGTTTTCCACTTCTGCTTTATAGATCTTGAAAAAGTTCAAAGCCTCATCCTTAGATTTTAGAAGATACACACCGCAGTATCTAGTGGAGTCATCAATTAACGTCATGAAATATTTCTTTCCACCTTTTGTCAAAACACCATTCATTTCACATAAATCTGAATGTATGAGCTCTAGTGGTGCAAGATTTCTCGTTTCCGCAGTCGTGGGAGACTTTCGAGGTTGCTTAGCTTGCACACAAACTTGACACTTAGCTCCCTTGACAGTGGTGAAACTAGGGATTAAGTTCAACTTTGCTAGTCGTGACATGCAACTAAAGTTAACATGACAAAGACGTGAATGCCACACATTTGATTCACTGTTGTTGCAAACATGATTAACAACTTTATTGCAAACGTCTGATAAGGATAAATGAAACAGGCATCCTGACTCATAGCCTTTACTGACAAAGGTTCTATACTTGGATATTACAAATTTATTCGACTCAAAGACAAGCTTATAGCCATCTCTACACAGAAGGGATCCGCTAACAAGATTTTTTATTGACGGAGGGGACATAATGCATGTTCTTCAGCCGCACGATCTTCCCCGAAGTAAACTTCAGATCGACCGTGCCAACACCACGAATAGAAGCACTTGAACCGTTGCCCATCAGCACGGTTGAAGTCCCTACGGTCTGATAAGACGAAAACATGGAAATATCACCGCATACATGCACATTAGCACCCGTATCAATCAACCAATCAGGAGAATGACATACTGAAAGAATAGTGCGCAATATACCATACCAAGCATCTTTCATGTTAGTGTCTCCAATGACAACATTAGCGATCTTGCCGCCTTTCCCAGGATGACGCTTGTCATAGCGATTAGGGCAACTAGGAGCCCAATTACCAGGATCCCCACACACATGACAAACACCTTTCTTCTTGTCATTCTTCTTCTTGAAGTTCGTGTGTTGCACAGCCTTGTTCTTCCCATCAAACTTTGCTTTACCATCAAACTTGCCCTTGTTCTTGAACTTGTGGGGCTGGAAGTTCTTCTTCTGTACTAGATTGGCACTAGATCCTCCCTCAATACCTCAAGCACGTGTGTCCTTTGCTCTCGCCTTTTCTTCCACATCAAGAGTGCCAATGAGATCCGGGACGGAAAACTCCTGTCTCTTATGTTTCAGTAAGGTAGCAAAGTTCCTCCACGAAGGAGGAAGCTTAGTGATGATACCTCCGGCAACAAACTTGTCTGGTAGCATACAACTGAAGTGCTCAAGTTCTCTAGCAAATGACTGTATCTCATGAGCTTGCTCAACCATGGAGCACTCTTCAGTCATCCTGTAATCATAGAATTGCTCCATGATGTACAGCTCAGTGCCAGCATCCGAGACCCCAAACTTGTCCTCGAGTGCATCCCACATATCTTTTCCATTATCAATTGACGCATAAGCATCAACTATGTTCTCACCAAGAACACTCAAGAGAGCAGCCTTAAACAGAGTATCCATTTTCTGAAAAGCTTGTGCCTGTTGAGCATCAAGCTCCCCTTCAGGTTTACCAAGAGTGGCGTCATAGCAACTCATGGTTTGAAACCATAAGACTGCTCTCATGCGCCACCTCTAATAGTGGATACCCTCAAACATAGGAGGTCTCATGGAAGCAGCAAAACCACTTGGGATAAATTGCCTATAATAAGGTTTTTGGATTGTTGGAAATATGAGCAATTTACCAAATAATTTTGCTAACGGAAATACTAGATAAAGCATGACTAATATAGCAGAGATATATCAAGTCATGCAATCTGACATAGAGAAGGTAAATAGCATTTGCATATATGAACTTGAACTAAACACCTCTAGAACAGACACTAGATAAAGTCGCATATATGAATTAGAACCTAACATATGTAGGGCAGAAACTAGAGCAAAGAACTGCGGCAGGACTTCTAACAAAAGGAGTAAGAACACGTACGGGACAACAGCAGCAGAAACACTGGACTTGGGGTCGACATCCTCTCCAGCCATGTCGTCGATGAGGTTGTCGACGTTGGGGAAGAAGTTGTTGTCGGGGAAGTAGTCGTTGGAGTCTATGATGAAGAAATCAGTAATCGCGTGGAGCGCTCCCCAAAAACCTTATCACCCTTCTCCTGTACAGGACTCGAAAGGTGCGGTTCCGGAGGCCTACTGTCCCGACCTACGGTGCATGCCGCAAGCTGGGATGGGGAAGAACGTAGCAGCAACACAATGCTCAGGAACTTGTGGCGAGAGGAAGAAGAGGTCCTGGTGCGTCTCTCTGAGAGGAGCGACCTCCCTTTTATAGGCACAAGAGAAGGAGGCGAGAGGCTGCGCTGGGAGCTGAAGAGAACGAGGGAGACGAAACGAACATGCAGCAGGTGAAGAGGTGCGCCGTTCGTATTCAATCTCCACTCCAGCAAAAACGTTTCAGCTTCCGCGTGACCTTTCGTATACCCGTCGTACGTGGCAAAAATTTAGACATCATCTCGGCTCATTCCCGCAACCACGACGCGTCGTGACGAGGCGTGGCGTGGCGAGGCGGGCGGAAGAGGAGGAGCGTGCGTGGATGTCCCTCTTGTTCTCATCCTCATACATGTGGAGAAAGAGCCTCCCTTATAAAGAGGTCCAAGTCCCTCTAAACTAGCAATGTGGGACTAAACTTTGGTTCCACCTCTTGCCTTGCACGAATTGGCTGCGTGGGACTCTAGGATTTATTAGGAATTCTGTGAAACTGCTATTGCGCTAGGCCCAAAATAGACAAAATTCCAGCAGCATGCATAAGAGCAACTCCAACGGGCCGACCGAAATGGACGCATGCTTTATCCGCTTTTCATCAGTTTGGGTCGGCCAGACGGACGTGCGCATCCACATTCTTAAATGGGTCGGCTTGACCGCCTAATGGGAGGCGGACCCAAATCTGCCGGCGTGAAAAAAAACAACACACAGAAATAAACATAATTAAACATTAATTAAACATAAGTGGCGAGTCAACCGCAGGCCAAACTCCACTTAAACCTAATTAAACATTAATTAAAACATAAAAAAGTCTGCGCCAGCACGCTGCCCTAGACATCGTCGGCCTTGCCCTTTCCCTTGACGTCGACGTCGTCATCGCCATCACCGCAGGTGAGGTCGATGAAGACGGGAGAAGGGCCAACCCACCTGAATGCCGCTCGGTACGCTGCGAGGGAAGCCTCCTCCGACGTCTGCAGGGGCGACAGCATTGCGGCTCGCCGAGCGCGCGTGCTCCTCCTCCTCCTCAAGCTCCAGCGCCTCCGTGCCGCGTTGCAGCAGCTGCTCGTTCTGCATCTTCTGCTCGCCGTCGGTCTCCTCCTAGGCGAGCCAGTGTGCCTACCAGCACTCAAGGTGTGCCGCCTCCTGCGACGACGTCGCGACATAGTGGACAGGAGGCGCGCTCATGTTGCGAAACGTAGCATGCAATTTCAAAAAAAATCCTATGCTCATGCAAGATCTATCTAGAAGATGCATAACAACGAGAGGGGGAGAGTGTGTCAACGTACCCTCGTAGACCGAAAGCGGAAGCGTTTGACAACGCGGTTGATGTAGCCGAACTTGTTCTCGTTCTGACCGATCAAGCACCGAACGTACGGCACCTCCGAGTTCTGCACACACATTCAACTTGATGGCATCCCTCGAACTCTTGATCCAGCAAAGTGTCGAGGGAGAGTTTCATTAGCACGACGGTGTGGTGATGGCGATGGTGAAGTGATCCGCGCAGGGCTTCGCCTAAGCACTATGACAATATGACCGAAGGCATAAACTATGGAGGGGGGCGCCGCACATGGCTAGGAATCAATGTCGTGTGTTCTAGCGGTGCCCCCCTCATATATATAGGTTGGAGGGGAGGAGAGGCAGCCAAGGGGGCGCCCCAAGTAGGAGGAATCCTACTTGGGCGCCTTCCAATTCGGCCTCCCCCCTTCCATATTCATCCGGAGGGGGAAGGAAGGAGGAGGGAGGAGAGAAGGAAGGGGGAGGCCGAATCCCTCCCCTTCCTTTCTCTCTTCTCCTCTTTCCTTCCCCCCTATTTTGGCCTACATGGGGCACACCAGCCCCTTAGGGGCTAGTCTGTCCCCTACTTGGCCCATTAGGCCCATGTAGTTGCCGGGGGGATGCACGGAACCCCTTTCGGTGACCCGATATGTACCCGGTACCCCCAGAACACTTTCGGTGTCCAAATATCATCGCCCTATATATGAATCTTTCCCTCTCGACCATTTCGAGACTCCTCGTCATGTCCATGATCTCATCCGGGACTCCGAACAACATTCGGTCACCAAATCACATAACTCATATAATACAAAATCGTCATCGAATGTTAAGCGTGCGGACCCTATGGGTTCGGGAACTATGTAGACATGACCGAGACACCTCTCCAGCCAATAACAAATAGCGGAACCTGGATGCTCATATTGGTTCCCACATATTCTATGAAGATCTTTGTCGGTTGTACTGTAATGACAACATACGTTATTCCCTTTGTCATTGGTATGTTACTTGCCTGAGATTCAATCGTCAGTATCTTCGTACCTAGTTCAATCTTGTTACCGACAAGTCTCTTTACTCGTTCCATAATACATTATCCCCGCAACTAACTCATTAGTCACATTGCTTGCAAGGCTTATTATGATGTGTATTACCGAGAGGGCCCAGAGATACCTCTCCGATGCTCGGAGTGACAAATCCTACTCTCGATCTATGCCAACCCAACAAACACCTTTGGAGATACCTGTAGAGCATCTTTAAATCACCCAGTTACGTTGTGATGTTTGATAGCACACAAGGTATTCCTCCGGCATAGTTGCATAATCTCATAGTCTAAGGAATATGTATTTGACATGAAGAAAGTAATAGCAATAAAACTTAACAATCATTATGCTAAGCTAACGGATGGGTCTTGTCCATCACATTATTCTCCTAATGATGTGATCCCATTCATCAAATGACAACACATGTCTATGGTTAGGAAACTTAACCATCTTTGATTAACAAGCTAGTCTAGTAGAGGCTTACTAGGGACACGGTGTTTTGGCTATGTATCCACACATGTATCAAGTTTCCGGTTAATAAAATTCTAGCATGAATAATAAACATTTATCATGATATAAGAAAATATAACATAACAACTTTATTATTGCCTCTAGGGCATATTCCCTTCAGTCTCCCACTTGCACTAGAGTCAATAATCTAGTTCACATCGCCATGTGATTTAACACCAATAGTTTACATCTTTATGTGATTAACACCCATAGTTCACATTGCCATGTGACTAACACCCAAAGGTTTACTAGAGTCAATAATCTATTTCACATCGTTATGTGATTAAGAACCAAAGAGTACTAAGGTGTGATCATGTTTTGCTTGTGAGAGAAGTTTAGTCAATGGGTCTGCCACATTCAGATCCGATGTATTTTGCAAATTTCTATGTTTACAATGCTCTGCATGGAGCTGTTCTCGTTAATTGCTCCCACTTTCAATATGTATCCAGATTGAGACTTAGAGTCATCCAGATTGGTGTAAAAGCTTGCATCGACGTAACTCTTTACGACGAACTCTTTATCACCTCCATAACCGAGAAATATTTTCTTAGTCCTCTAAGGATAATTTTGACCGCTGTCTAGTGATCTACTCCTAGATCACTATTTTACCCCCTTGCCAAACTCATGGCAAGGTATATTATAGGTGTGGTACACAGCATGACATACTTTTTAGAACCTATGGCTGAGAAATAGGGAATGACTTTCATTCTCTCTCTATCTTCTGCCGTGGTCGGGTTTCTGAGTCTTACTCAAGTTCATACCTTACAACTTAGGCAAGAATTCCTTCTTTGACTGATCCATTTTGAACTCCTTCAAAATCTTATCAAGGTATGTACTCACTGAAAGTCTTATCAAGCGTCTTGATATATCTCTATAGATCTTGATGCCCAATATGTAAGCAACTTCACTGAGGTCTTTCTTTGAAAAACTCCTTTCAGACACTCCTTTATGCTTTCCAGAAAATTCTACATTATTTCCGATCAACAATATATCATTCACATATACTTATCAGAAAGGCTGTAGTGCTCCCACTCACTTTCTTGTAAATACAAGCTTCATCGCATGTCTGTATAAAACTATATGCTTTGATCAACTCATCAAAGCATATATTCCAACTCCGAGATGCTTGCACCAGTCCATAGATGGATCGCCGGAGCTTGCACACTTTGTTAGCACCTTTAGGATTGACAGAACCTTCTGGTTACTTCATATACAACTCTTATTTAATAAATCCATTAAGGAATGTAGTTTTGACATCCATCTGCCAGATTTCATAAAATGCGGCAATTGCTAACATGATTCGGACTGACTTAAGCATCGCTACGGGTGAGAAAGTCCCATCGTAGTCAACTCCTTGAACTTGTCAAAAACCTTTCGCGGCAAGTCGAGCTTTGTAGACAGTAACATTACCATCAGCGTCAGTCTTCTTTTTGAAGATCCATTTATTCTCTATGGCTTGCCAATCATTGGGCAAGTCAACCAAAGTCCATGCATTGTTCTCATACATGGATCCTACCTCAGATTTCATGGCCTCAAGCCATTTTGCGGAATCTGGGCTCATCATCACTTCCTCATAGTTCGTAGGTTTGTCATGGTCTAGTAACATGACTTCCAAAACAGGATTACCGTACCACTCTGGTGCGGAACATGCTCTAGTTGAACTATGAGGTTCGGTAGTAACTTGATCCGAAGTTTTATGATCATTATCATTAGCTTCCTCTCTAGCTGGTGTACGCATCACGGGAACGGTTTTCTGTGATGAGCTACTTTCCAATTTGATAGAAGGTACAATTACCTCATCAAGTTCTACTTTCCTCCCACTCACTTCTTTCGAAAGAAACTCCTTCTCTAGAAAGGATCCATTCTTAGCAACAAAGATCTTGCCTTCGGATCTGTGATAGAAGGTGTACCCAACAGTTTCTTTTGGGTATCCTATGAAGACACACTTCTCCGATTTGGGTTCGAGCTTATCAGGCTGAAGTTTTTTCACATAAGCATCGCAAACCCAAACTGTAAGGAACGATAGCTTAGGTTTCTTGCCAAACCATAGTTCATATGGTGTCGTCTCAACGGATTTAGACGGTGCCCTATTTAACGTGAATGCAGTTGTCTCTAATGCATAACTCCAAAACGATAGCGGTAAATCGATAAGAGACATTATAGATCGCACCATATCTAATAAAGTACGGTTACCATGTTTAGACACACCATTACACTGTGGTGTTCCAGGTGGCGTGAGTTGTGAAACCCACATTGTTTTAAATGAAGGCCAAACTCGTAACTCAAATATTCGCCTGTGCGATCAGATTGTAGACACTTTATTTTCTTGTTACGATGATTCTCCACTTCACTCTGAAATTCTTTGAAGTTTTAATGTTTCAGACTTGTGTTTGATTAAGTAGATATACCCATATCTGCTCAAATCATCTGTGAAGGTCAGAAAATAACGATACCTGCCGTGAGCCTCAACACTCATCGGACCGCATACAAGGGTGTGTATTATTTCCAAACAGTCAGTGGCTCGCTCTATTGTTCTGGAGAATGGAGTCTTAGTCATCTTGCCCATGAGGCATGGTTCGCAAGTATCAAATGATTCATAATGAAGTGATTCAAAAGTCCATCTGCATGGAGTTTCTTCATGCGCTTTACACCAATATGACCTAAACGGCAGTGCCACAAATATTTTGCACTGTCATTATCAACATTGCATCTTTTGGCATTAATATTATGAATATGTGTATCACTACGATTGAGATTCAATAAACCATCAAGTGCATGACCATAGAAGGTTTTATTCATTTAAACAGAACAACAATTATTCTCTAACTTAAATGAATAATCGTATTGCAATAAACATGATCTAATCATATTCATGCTTAATGCAAACACCAAATAACATTTATTTAGGTTCAACACTGTAGAGGGAGTATGCGATGGTGATCTTATCTGAAGGAAATATGCCCTAGAGGCAATAATAAAGTTGTTATTTATATTTCCTTATATCATGATAAATGTTTATTATTCATGCTAGAATTGTATTAACCGGAAACTTGATACATGTGTGGATACATAGACAAAACACAGTGTCCCTAGTGAGCCTCTACTACACTAGCTCGTTGAACAAAGATGGTTAAGTTTCCTAACCATAGACATGAGTTGTCATTTGAAGAATATGTGATGGACAAGACCCATCCGTTATCTTAGCATAATGATCGTTAAGTTTTATTGCTATTGCTTTCTTCATGTCATATACATATCCCTTTGACTATGAGATTATGAAACTCCCGGATACAGGAGGAATACCTTTTGTGCTATCAAACGTCACAACGTAACTGGGTGATTATATAGATGCTCTATAGGTATCTCCGAAGGTGTTTGTTGGGCTGGCATAGATCGAGATTAGGATTTGTCACTCCGAGTATCAGAGAGGTATCTCTGGGCCCTCTCGGTAATGCACATCATGATAAGCCTTGCAAAGAATGTGACTAATGAGTTAGTTACGGGATAATGCATTACGGAACGAGTAAATATACTTGCCGGTAACAAGATTGAACTAGGTATGAAGATACCGACGATCGAATCTCGGGCAAGTAACATACCAATAACAAAGGGAATGACGTATGTTGTTATGCGGTTTGACAGATAAAGATCTTCGTAGAATATGTAGGAGCCAATATGAGCATCCAGATTCCGCTATTGGTTATTGACCGGAGTTGTGTCTCGGTCATGTCTACATAGTTCTCAAACCCGTAGGGTCCGCACGCTTAACGTTTGATGACGATTTGTATTATGAGTTATGTGATTTGATGACCGAAGTTTGTTCGGAGTCCCGAATGAGATCACGGACATGACGAGGAGTCTCAAAATGGTCGAGAGGTAAATATTGATATATTGGAAGGTTATATACGGACATCGGAATGGTTCCCATATGGGTCGGGGATTTATTGAAGTACCGGAAGGTTATCGGAACCCCCCGGGAAAGTTATTGGGCCTATTGGGCCATAGTGGAGGAGAGGAGGCAGGCCACGTGAGGAGGCGCGTGTCCCCCCTTGCCCAAACCGAATTGGACTAGGGGAGGGGGCACGACCCCCCTCTTTCCTTCTCCCTCTCTCTCCCTTCCCCTTTCCCTCTCCAGTGGAAGGAAGGAGGGGGGGGGGGCGAATCCTACTTGGACTAGGAGTCCAAGTAGGACCCCCCCCTTGGCGCGCCCTCCTTGGCCGCCGGCCTCCTCCTCCCCCTCCTTTATATACGTGGCCAAGGGGCACCCCAAAGCACAACAGACAATATCTTAGCCGTGTGCGGTTCCCCCCTCCACAGTTTAACACGGTCATATCACCGTAGTGCTTAGGCGAAGCCCTGCGTCGGTAACTTCTTCATCACTATCGCCACGCTGTCGTGCTGACGAAACTCTCCTTTGTCCTCATCTGGATCAAGATCTCGAGGGACATCATCGTGCTGAACGTGTGCTTAACACAGAGGTGCCGTACGTTCGGTACTTAGATCAGGTTGATCTTGAAGACGTTCGACTACATCAACCACGTTACTAAATGCTCCCGCTTTCGGTCTACGAGGGTACGAGGACACACTCTCCCGTCTTGTTGCTATGCTTCTCCTAGATAGATATTGCGTGATCGTAGGAATTTTTTTGAATTACTACGTTCCCCAACAGTGGTATCCGAGCCAGGCTTATGCGTAGATGTTATATGTATGAGTAGAACACAAAGAGTTGTGGGCGATAATATTCATACTGCTTACCACCAACATCTTACTTTGATTCAGCGATATTGTTGGATGAAGTGGCCCACACCGACATTACATGACCGTGTTCATGAGACTGGTTCTACCGACGTGCTTCGCACACAGGTGGCTGGCGGGTGTCTGTTTCTCCAACTTTAGTTGAATCGAGTTTGACTACGTCCGGTCCTTGTTGAAGGTTAAAACGACACACTTGACAAAAAATCGTTCTGGTTTTGATGCGTAGGCAAGAACGGTTCTTGCTAGAATCCCGTAGCAGCCATGTAAAACTTGCAACAACAAAGTAGAGGACGTCTAACTTGTTTTTGCAGGGCATGTTGTGATGTGATATGGTCAAGACGTGATGAGATATAAATTGTTGTACGAGATGATCATGTTCTGTAAAAGTTATCGGCAACTGGCATGAGCCTTATGATTATCGCTTTATTGTATGAAATGCAATCACCATGTAATTGCTTTACTTTATCACTAAGCGGTAGCAATAGTCGTAGAAGCAATAGCTGGTGAGACGACAACGATGCTATGATGTAGATTATGGTGTCAATCCGGTGACGATGGAGATCATGATGGTGCTTTGGAGATGGAGATCAAAGGCACAAAATGATGATGGCCATATCATGTCACATATTTTGATTGCATGTGATGTTTATCCTTTATGCATCTTATTTTTCTTAGTACGACGGTAGCATTATAAGATGACCCCTCACTGAATTTTAAGGGTATAAGTGTTCTCCCTGAGTATGCACCGTTGCTATAGTTCGTCGTGCTAAGACACCACGTGATGATCGGGTGTGATAAGCTCTACGTTCACGTACAACGGGTGCAAGCCAGTTTTTGCACATGTAGAATACTCAGGTTAAACTTGACGAGCCTAACATATGGCCTCGGAACACTGAGACGTGGGAGACGTAGGATGAAGATGCTCTCTCTCAAACAACCCTGCAACCAAATAACAAAGAGTCTCTTGTATCCCCAGCACACCCAATACAATGGTAAATTGTATATGTGCACTAGTTCAGCGAAGAGATGGTGATACAAGTGCAATATGGATGGTAGATATAGGTTTTTGTAATCCGAAAATATAAAAAAGCAAGGTAACTAATGATAATAGTGAGCACAAACGGTATTACAATGCGTTCAAACAAGGCCTATGGTTCATACTTTCACTAGTGCAAGTTCTCTCAACAATAATAACATAATTGGATCATATAACTATCCCTCAACAAGCAACAAAGAGTCACTCCAAAGTCACTAATGGCGGAGAACAAACTAAGAGATTATTGTAGGGTATGAAACCACCTCAAAGTTATCCTTTCTGATCGATCTATTCAAGAGTCCGTAGTAAAATAACACGAAGCTATTCTTTCTGTTCGATCTATCATAGAGTTCATACTAGAATAACACCTTAAGACACAAATCAACCAAAACCCTAATGTCACCTAGATACTCCAATGTCACCTCAAGTATCCGCGGGTATGATTATTCGATATGCATCACACAATCTCAGATTCATCTATTCAACCAACACAAAGAACTTCAAAGAGTGCCCCAAAGTTTCTACCGGAGATTCAAGACGAAAACGTGTGCCAACCCATATGCATAGATTCCCAAGGTCACGGAACCCGCAAGTTGATCACCAAAACATACATCAAGTGAATCAATAGAATACCCCATTGTCACCATGAGTATCCCACGCAAGACATACATCAAGTGTTCTCAAATCCTGAAAGACTCAATCTGATAAGATAACTTCGAAGGGAAAACTCAATCCATTACAAGAGAGTAGAGGGGGATAAAGATCCAACTATAATAGCAAAGCTCGCGATACATCAAGATCATGCCAAATCAGGAACACGAGAGAGAGAGTCAAACACATAGCTACTAGTACATACCATCAGCCCTGCGGGTGAACTACTCCCTCCTCGTCATTTAGAGCGTCGGGATGATGAAGATGGCCACCGGTGAGGGATTCCCCCTCTGACAGGGTGCCGGAATAGGGTCCCGATTGGTCTTTGGTGGCTACAGAGGCTTGCGGCGGCGGAACTCCCGATCTAGGTTATGTTCTGGAAGTTTGGGTTTATATAAGAGGTTTTGGTGTTGGGAACAAGTCAGGGGGGTCTCCGAGGCGGCCACAAGGTAGGGAGGCGCGCCCAGGGGGTAGGGCGTGCCCCCCACCCTTGTGGGTGCCTCGGGACTCTTCTGGCCCATCTCTGATACTCTATGGGCTTCTTATGGTCCAAAATAATCTTCGTGAAATTTCAGGTCAATTGGACTCCGTTTGGTTTTCCTTTTCTGCGATACTCAAAAATAAGGAAAAAACAGAAACTGGCACTGGGCTCTAGGTTAATAGGTTAGTCCCAAAAATCATATAAAATAGCATATAAATGCATATAAAACATCCTAGATGGATAATATAATGGCATGGAACAATCAAAAATTATAGATACGTTGGAGACGTATCAAGCATCCCCAAGCTTAATTCCTGCTTGTCCTCGAGTAGGTAAATGATAAAAACAGAATTATTGATGTGGAATGCTACCTAACATAATTTTCAATGTAATCTTCTTTATTGTGGCAAGAATATTCAAGACAAAAGTTTAATATTGACATAAAAATAATAATACTTCAAGCATACTAACCAAGCAATTATGTCTTCTCAAAATAACATAGCCAAAGAAAGGTCATCCCTACAAAATCATATAGTTTGGCCATGCTTCATTTTCGTCACACAAAATGCTCTCGTCATGCACAACCCCGATGACAAGTCAAGCAATTGTTTCATACTTGAGTATTCTCAAACTTTTTGAATTTTCACGCAATACATGAGCGTGAGCAATGGACATAGCACTATGGGTGGAATAGAATATGATGATGGGGGTTGTGTGGAGAAGACAAAAAAAGGATAAAGTCTCACATTGACGCGGCTAATCAACAGGCTATGGGAATGCCTATCAATTGATGTCAATGCGAGGAGTAGGGATTGCCATGCAACAGATGCACTAGAGCTATAAATGTATGAAAGCTCAACAAAAGAAACTAAGTGGGTGTGCATCCAACTTGCTTGCTCACGAAGACCTAGGGCATTTGAGGAAGCCCATTGTTGCATGGCAATATATCTCGGAATGGCTATGGAAATGCCATAATTGGTAGGTATGGTGGCTGTTTTGAGGAAGATATAATGAGGTTTATGTGCGATAGAGCATATCATATCACGGGGTTTGGATGTACCGGCGAAGTCTGCACCAACTCTCGAGGTGATAAAGGGAAATGCACGGTACCGAAGAGGCTAGCAATGATGGAAGGGTGAGAGTGCGTATAATCCATGGACTCAACATTAGTTATAAAGAAATCACATACTTATTGCAAAAATCTACAAGTCATCAAAACCAAGCACTACGTGCATGCTCCTAGGGGGATAGATTGGTAGGAAAAGACCATCGCTCGTCCCCGACCGCCACTCATAAGGAAGGCAATCAAAGAAACACCCCATGCTTCAAATTTGTCACACAACGGTTACCATACGTGCATGCTACGGGAGTTGCAAACCTCAACACAATTATTTCTCAATTTCATAATTACTCAACTAGCACGACTCTAATATCACCATCTTCATATCTCAAAACGATCATCAAGTATCAAACTTCTCATAGTATTCAATGCACTCTATATGAAAGTTTTTATTATACCCATCTTGGATGCCCATCATATTAGGACTAAATTCATAACCAAAGCAAATTACCATGCTGTTCTAAAGACTCTCAATATAATGTAAGTGAAGCATGATAGTTCATCTATTTCTTCAAAATAAAACCACCGCCGTGCTCTAATAAGATATAAGTGAAGCACTAGAGCAAATGACAAACTACTCCAAAAGATATAAGTGAAGATCAATGAGTAGTTGAATAATTATGTAACTATGTGAAGACTCTATAACATTTAAGAATTTCATATCTTGTTATTTTATTAAAACATCAAGCAAAACAAAATAAAATAAAATTACGCTCCAAGCAAAACACATATCATGTGGTGAATAAAAATATAGCTCCAAGTAAAGTTACCGATGAATGAAGAAGAAAGAGGGGATGCCATCCGAGGCATCCGAAAGCTTAGGCTCTTGGTTGTCCATGAATATTACCTCGGGTTCCTTGGGCATCCCCAAGCTTAGGCTCTTACCACTCCTTATTCCATAGTCCATCGAATCTTTGCCCAAAACTTGAAAACTTCACAACACAAAACTTAACAGAAAACTCGTAAGCTCCGTTAGTATAAGAAAATAAATCACCACTTAGGTACTGTTGTGAACTCATTATAAATTCATATTGGTATAATATCTAATGTATTCCAACTTCTCTATGGTTCATACCCTCCGATACTACTCATAGATTCATCGAAATAAGCAAACAACACAGAGAAAACAGAATCTGTCAAAAACAGAACAGTCTGTAGTAATTTGTATCATTCGAACACTTATGTAACTCCAAAAATTCTGAAATAAATTTGTGTACCTGAGGAATTTGTCTATTAATCATCTTAAAAAATAATCAACTTAAAATCACTCTTCTGTAAAAAATGTCAGCTAATCTCGTGAGCACAAAAGTTTCTGTTTTTTACAGGAAGATCGCAAAGACTTCACCCAAGTCTTCCCAAAGGTTCTACTTGCACAAACACTAATTAAAATAATAAAACCACATATAAACAGAGGCTAGATGAATTATTTATTATTAAACAGGATCAAAAAGCAAAGAACAAAAATAAAATTGGGTTGCCTCCCGACAAGCGCTAACGTTTAATGCCCCTAGCTAGGCATGATGATTTCAATGATGCTCACATAAAAGATAAGAATTGAAACATAAAGAGAGCATCATGAAGAATATGACTAGCACATTTAAGTCTAACCCACTTCCTATGCATATGGATTTTGTGAGCAAACAACTTATGGGAACAATAATCAACTAGCATAGCAAGGCAAAACAAGCATAACTTCAAAACTTTAAGCACATAGAGAGGAAACTTGATATTATTGCAATTCCTAAAAGCATAGGTTCCTCCCTAATAATAATTTTCAGTAGCATCATGAATGAATTCAGCAATATAACCATCACATAAAGCATTCTTTTCATGATCTACAATCATAGAAAATTTACTACTCTTCACATAAGCAAAATTCTTCTCATTCGGAACAGTGGGAGTATCATAAGAAACTCGAATACTATAAATTGTTTCCACATTAAAAGAGTAATGTTTAGAGAAATGGTAATCATAATCATGACAAGTTTTAATATAATCATCACTACTTTTTATAGCATAAGTGTCATCACAATAATCATCATAAGTAGCAACTTTGTTCTCATCATAATCAATTGAAACCTCTTCCAAGATAGTGGAATCATTACTAAATAAAGTCATGACCTCTCCAAATCCACTTTCAAAACTTGGGAGGTAAAAAATATCATCTTCATAAGACATAGCATCCCCAAGCTTGGGACAATCATTAATTGTAGAAAATAAATTCTCAAACATGTCCTTCTCATCAAACATAGCATCCCCAAGCTTGTGCATTTTCATATCATAAGCATAATCACTCTCACCATTAATAGTATGGATAACATCAATAGTATAGCAATTATCATCATCACAATGAGTAATAGGAGCAACATCATTTGGGAGGGATACCATCGGTGTCAAAACCGGCGGATCTCGGGTAGGGGGTCCCAAACTGTGCGTCTAGGCGGATGGTAACAGGAGACAAGGGACACGATGTTTTACCCAGGTTCGGGCCCTCTTGATGGAGGTAAAACCCTACGTCCTGCTTGATTAATATTGATGATGTGTGTTACAAGAGTAGATCTACCACGAGATCAAGGAGGCTAAACCCTAGAAGCTAGCCTATGGTATGATTATTGTTCGTCCTATGGACTAAAGCCATCCGGTTTATATAGACACCGGAGAGGGCTAGGGTTACACAGAGTCGGTTACAATGGTAGGAGATCTACATATCCGTATCGCCAAGCTTGCCTTCCACGCTAAGGAAAGTCCCATCCGGACACGGGACGAAGTCTTCAATCTTGTATCTTCATAGTCTTGGAGTCTGGCCGATGATGATAGTTCGGCTATCCGGACACCCCCTAGTCCAGAACTCCCTCAGTAGCCCCTGAACCAGGCTTCAATGAAGGCGAGTCCGGCGCACATGTTGTCTTCGGCATTGCAAGGCGGGTTCTTCCTCCGAATAATTTATAGAAGATTGTGAACACCAGGATAGTGTCCGGCTCTGCAAAATAACTTCCACGTACCACTGTAGAGAGAATAACATTACACAAGTTCAATCTGCTGACGTATTTTGTGGCGTGACGTCACACCACTACCAAGCCTTTACTCAAATTGTTTTTATTGTTCCACCTCCACGCGTTTAGCGAAGCGATTTCCTTGGCACGTCTTGTCGAAGCAGAGATCGTGTTCCCCTTATTTCGGGATTCCCATCAATACGGACATGGGTAACCCAACCGCGCCATTGATTGTGACGCTTGGGAGATAAGCGAGTTTTACCAGGCCGGTGGGGACACATGTTTTTGTCCGCCCATATAAGGGGATAAAGATCCAACCCTTTTACCTGCGCCTTCTTCCTCCTTGGCTTATCCATCTCCGCGAACTCGAGCTCCAGCGCCCAAGTCCGCACTTCTCACCTCAACCTTCTCCAACTATGTCCGGAGCGGGAGGCAAGTGGATGGCCTCCTCCATCACGGAGGGGCAGATCCAGAAGCTGCGCGATGCCGGATATTTGTCCAGCGACATCGCGCACCGGCTCCCCGACGAGGGAGAGCTCATCCCTACCCCCAGGCCCCATGAGAGGGTAGTATTTCTTCCCCATTTCCTCCGCGGACTGGGCTTCCCACTTCATCCCTATGTCCGGTGGCTCATGTTCTACTACGGCCTAGATTTCCATGATCTGGCCCCGAATTTCATCCTCAACATCTTGGCGTTTATCGTCGTGTGCGAGGCCTTCCTCTGCATCCAGCCCCACTTCGGCTTGTGGCTCAAGACCTTCAGTGTCAAGCCGAAGGTTGTGAAGGCAGCCAAGCGGAGTGCAGAGGCGCCATGGTGGGCAGGATGTCCCATGTTACGTGGCTGGAGGGCACTTTTGTGGAAACCATTAAGGGGTGGCAATCAGGGTGGTTCTACATCACCGAGCCGCGTGACCCTGATTGGGCAGCGGCCCCCGAATTCAGATCCGGCATCCCTACACGGCTCACCTCCTGGAAAGAGAGTGGCTGGATCTGGGGGGACTCGGAGGAGCTGACCGGACTCCAAGCCTGTATCCAGAAGCTGGTGGACAAGAAGCTCAAGCTTGTCAACGTAGTCCAGGTCATGCTCATCCGCCGGATTCTCCCGTGCCAACAACGGGGCTTTAACATGTGGGAGTTCGATCCGGTGCAGCACCAGACTCTGAGCGGGCTCTTCGACAGTACGTACGAAGATGTCTGGAAGGTGCTATTCAAGGGCGCCGAGGCTCCCGCATCCGCTACCGAAGATCACGGATTCCGCTCGCAGCGTCCAGCTGACGAGGTAAGTGATTTTGCCACTTGTTTTCCATAGTTTGACTCTATGCGGGATCTAAACTCCCTTTACCTTTGATAGGACTGGCTGGCGAAGGCCGAACGGACTATCTGTCCGGCCCCATTGCCAGAGGACCCAACGGACGCCCGTCTAACGGGGCTGCTGGCTCCGGCACCCCACGTGGTGCCGGAGAAGAAGGCCAAGAAGAAGGCCACGGGGACTCGGAAGAGTTCCCATTTTCAGGTGCTATCGGATGATGAATCCGAGGCCGACTCCTCCCACCAAGGCGAGGAGGAGAAGAAGAAAGCCTCTCCCCCGGCGGGGGGAGGGAAGAAAAGGAAGGCCTCCCCAACAAGGGAGGCCGAAGGGTCCAAGAAGGGAAAAACTCTTCCCCCAGACTGCTCCGCCAACACCAGTGACGACGACGAGGACTGGCCTCCAAGGGCCAAGCCCCTGGCGAGATCGTAAGTATCCGGACTCTCGAATAACTTCAAGGTTTATATTTTTCGCCACATAATGTCTTTCTAATGCCGCATACAACCCTGCAGTCCGCCTAAGGATGATCTTCCCGCTTCATCGAGCGGGTCCTTAGGTGCGTCGGATATGGATTCTCTTCCGACTGCCTCCACCCCCCGTGACACGAACGATGCCGAGGTGGGATCCCAGGAAGGGACCCACCAGGAGGAGAGGGCCCCAGAGGTGTCGCAGGACAACCTCCCAGACTTTGCACCGGACTCGGTCCCGGAACCCACAGTGGCTCCGGAGTCCGGCGGGCGACCCCTTCATAAGAAGGGCAAGACCGTGACGCCGGCAGCCTCCGTCTAACCGGAGGCGCCGGATAGCTTGCTGGAGGCGCTCAATGGCGCCTTCATCAAAGAGGAACACCGCACCGTTATGAGTGCGGTGATTCAGAAGGTGCAGCTCGCCCAGGGCGGGCTGACCGAAGCCTGCAGCAGCCTTCTAACAGGCTTTGAGGTAAGAATTTCAATATGTATAAAATGGGACCGCATAGACAGTAGCCCCTGATGCTCGGTTTGGTGTTCGGAAAGAAAAGCCGGACTAAGGATCTAAAAAGATATATGCAGGAGTCATAATAAATATGTCAATATGGGATTGCAGGCTGCGCTGCTGACCTCTACCGCACTGACTGCGGAGGTCAATACTTTGAAGGAAAACCTCGAGCGGTCCGAGAACGAGCTCGGCCGTGCCAAGAAGCAGCTCGAGGACAAGGAAGGTGAGTAACACCTTATTAAAATTGTACCTTACAGAAAAGGATTTTGGTTGCAAAAGAATGACAAGGATAATGTGGGTATTGCAGGGGCCACTAACGAGGTGGCGACCCTGAAAGAGGCGGTGGCCGCGGCCGAACGCAATGCGGCCGCAGAGCGCACTGAGCGAGAGAAGCAGGAGACGCGAGTGGCGGAGGTACAACAAGAGCTCCAGGATCTCGTGAAAAAACATGAGAGCCTGGAGTGTGACTCGAAGACTCGAGAGTCTGAGCTTGCAACGGCTCTTGAGAGTGCCAAAGCCGCTAAGGCCGAAGCCTACAAGGCCCTCCAGGAGATTGAGGCGGTGAAGAAAATAGCAGCGGGTAAGGCATTTTTCATGCAAAGTAAGCATGTGAGTGTTAATTACCTGTTGCTTACCCGAATTCGGAGCTCTCCAGGAGTGTTTGCAGATCTTCCTCGCAGTGTGTCCGATGCTGCTGCATTCTATCGGGCCGAGGAGGGGAGCTCGACGGAGAAGGTCTTCTGGTCTCGGTATGCTGAGGCCGAACATCCGGTGCCCCTTAGCGACCAGCTGAAGCAGCTGGTCGAGCTCCACAAGGCGGCCGAACAGGCCATGAAGGGCCTCATAGTTCGGCTGTGGCCTAAGGAGGCCATGCCTGGGAGCTACTTCGGCCTGCTGCGGCGGCTGGTGGATGCGTGCCTGTGGGTTGAAGTCATCAAGCACTCCGCCTGTATTGAGGGTGCCCGTCGGGCCCTTGCCTGCGCAAAGGTGCACTGGGGCAAGATGGATGCCCAGAAGCTTGTGACGGACCTGCCATCAGAGGGCAAGGAGCATCGCACGCCCGAGATGTATTATAAGAGTGTGCTGAAGGGCGCCCGCACTATTGCGGGGGAGTGCTCCAAAGATGTAATTTTTGAGTAGACTCGCATTTTGTTATCCTGTGCGCTGAAAACTTAGTTCATATGCGCTAAGCAACGCTTGTTAATTTAAAATATTACCTTCTGTGCGGCTGTTTATCAAATCTGAGAGATGGCAAGTCATCGGCTTCAGCCCCCATGCCACGAGTGCTGGGGTGTTCGGGATAAACTTGAGCACTCTTGTTCCCATTTTTGGGTCCATCTAGGGAGGCGCTCAACACAGCGAACAAGGCAACCGGACTTATAATGCTTGAACACTCTCACTTAGCCATAGAATTCTATAATTTTAAATTTTGGCGAAGCCCCTAGTCTTCGGAAGGCCGAATTTGGGGCGCTATCCACTCCTGGGCCGGACAAGATCCGGCTCCTCGCTCTAAGCGGCATAAGTCTTTAAGGACTCGCAAAAACCTCTCGAACAGCGACCGGCTCTCGCCTCATCATGACGGTCAGTTTTAGCTTTCTCCACTGAGGCGTTAACCCAGATCAACTGGGGCTCAATCGCAGTGGTTCTCCCAGTGCTACCTTAGCCGATACAACGGAACGTAAGGTACCAAAACATGGGAGCCGGGCAAACCCAACTATTGACCCAAGACATGATTCGGAGCCGATGCATATAATGCTATAAGTTCGGGGTGCCGTACTTGTGAAAGTATTCGGACTTATCACACCATGATGCGGGAAACATAAGCCCCTGGTGTGTTTTAACCGTACCAAAGTGTACGGATGCGACATGTCGTAAATGAACATATGTATGAAAAAGAAATGCAATTATGAGCAAAAGGGTGCTGCATTGTTTTATTCAATAAGTGCTGCTATGAGTGCAGAATGATACGAATAGTGCGATAAGCAAGGGATGGGACTGTTAAACATGTCCCCCTCCAGGGGTAGGCTGCGGATTGGTGTATAAAAATGCTCGTAATGGAGACCACCTGTATATTTGTTGTAGCCTTTATCCTTCCCCTGGACGTTGCATCGTGAGTTCGGCAAGTCTGCTGCCGGACAGGGCCTCTGACGAACGGAGTCCTGTGGGTAAAAAATAAAAGGTAAAAAGAAAAAAAAGAACGACACACTTGAGAGCCCCTGGTGTGGTTGATCCGCAGTCTGGGCTTATCGTGGTCATGCCCCTCTCCCCATGCCCATGGTATCTTCAGAGCGTGATGGTGTACGCGAAGGACCTGTTTTGACGTTTTGCAGGGGCTGGGGTTGGGGCCGCACTGCTACGTGTGCTCGGAACGTGCCAGGTGGTCTTGTTGTAGGTTACTCCGGGCGCGCTTAGCTATGTCCGGCCGCTTAACGGCCGGACTTGAGAATTGCCTTAAGAGGCTGCATTGTACTTCTGCCGCGAGAGCCGCTGTATGTTCCTCCGTTCGGAGAGAACGTTCAGTGTTTCCGTTAACCGTGATGACTCCTCGAGGGCCTGGCATCTTGAGCTTGAGGTATGCATAGTGTGGCACCGCGTTGAACTTTGCAAATGCGGTACGTCCGAGCAAGGCATGATAGCCGCTACGGAACGGGACTATGTCAAAGATTAACTCCTCGCTTCAGAAGTTATCCGGGGATCCGAAGACCACTTCCAGTGTAACTGAGCCTGTACAATTGGCTTCTACACCTGGTATGACGCCTTTAAAGGTCGTCTTGGTAGGTTTAATCCTTGAGGGGTCTATGCCCATTTTGCGCACTGTATCCTGATAGAGCAGGTTCAGGCTGCTGCCGCCGTCCATCAGGACTCTGGTGAGGTGAAATCGATCGACGATTGGGTCTAAGACCAATGCAGCGAATCCGCCATGGCGGATGCTGGTGGGGTGGTCCCTTCGGTCAAAAGTGATCGGACAGGAGGACCATGGATTGAACTTCAGGGCGACTGGCTCCATCGCGTATACATCCCTGAGTGCACGCTTCCGCTCCCTTTTGGGTATGTGTGTTGCCTATATCATGTTCACCGTCCGCACCTGTGGGGGGAAACCCTTCTGTCCTCTATTGTTCGGCGGTCGGGTCTCTTCCTCGTCATCGCTATGCAGCCCCTTGTCATTGTTTTCGGCAATTAACTTGCCTGCCTGCTTGAATACCCAACAGTCCCTGTTGGTGTGGTTGGCTGGTTTTTCGGGGGTGCCGTGTATCTGGCACGAGCGGTCGAGTATTCGGTCCAAATTGGACGGACCCGGAGTAGTTCTTTTGAATGGCTTTTTCCGCTGACCGGGTTTAGAGCCTCTGAATCCGGCATTGACTGCCGTATCCTCACTATTGTCGCCATTGATGCGGCGCTTATTTTTGTTACGACGCGACCTGCCATTTCGGTCCTTGAAATCCGGACTGCCAGAATTTTTGCTGAGGTTGTTGCTGCGTGCTAGCCAGCTGTCCTCACCCGCGCAGAAGCGGGTCATGAGTGATGTGAGGGCTGCCATGGATTTCGGCTTTTCCTGTCCCAGGTGCTGGGCAAGCCACTCGTCGCGGATATTATGCTTGAAGGCCGCGAGGGCCTCCGCATCCGAACAGTCGATGATTTGGTTTTTCTTGGTTAAGAACCGTGTCCAAAATTGTCTAGCCGATTCATCTGGCTGCTGAATTATGTAGCTTAGGTCATCAGCGTCTGGTGGTCGCACATACGTGCCTTGGAAGTTATCGAGGAATGCGGCTTCCAGGTCTTCCCAACTCCCAATTGACTCTGCTAGCAAGCTGTTAAGCCAATGCGGAGCTGGTCCTTTAAGCTTGAGGGGGAGATATTTGATGGCGTGAAGATCGTCACCGCGGGCCATGTGGATGTGAAGAAGATAGTCTTCGATCCAAACTGCAGGGTCTGTTGTGCCATCGTAAGATTCGATATTCACGGGTTTGAACCCTTCGGGGATTTGATGATCCATTACTTCATTTGTGAAGCATAGTGGGTCTGCAGCGCCTCTGTACTGGGCGATATCACGACGGAGCTCATAAGAACTTTGTCTGTTTTGTTCGACCCGGCCGGACTTACTGTGTCCGGCGCAACGGCTGTCGTCACGTACCGTAGGGCGCCCACGCGATCCGTAGATCGATCTTGATTGTCTTGCCTTATCCTCCAATATATCTCGCAAGTCCGGAGCGTTCCCCTGTGGCCTTGTGCTTTTCGAGCGATGCCGGGGTACGGGTCTAGTGAAGGGCCTAGAGGCCTCTCTATCGCGACCACAGGGTGGTCGGTCAGCCGTATTGTCTCCTGGTGATGCGGGTTCATACGCTTCCTCCTCTAATCGGGGGAGCAGCTTGTGTTTGGGTTAGCTTTTGGAGGGGCGTTCGAGCTCATGCTCTTCGGCCGCGAGGACTTCAGTCCATCTGTCGGCTAGCAGATCTTGATCAGCTCTAAGCTGTTGCTGCTTTTTCTTGAGGCTGTTCGCCGTGGCCATAAGCCTGCGTTTAAAACGCTCTTGTTCAACGGATCCTCAGGCACGATGAATTTATCATTGTCGAGGCTTGCCTCGTCTCCGGACGGAGGCATATAATCCTCTACCTCTTCTTCTTCCGCTCTCTCATGAGGGCTGGCGTCTCCGTCCTCCTGCGCTGCATCTTGCTGGAGTGGGTTGTCTTCGGCACTGTCCGGTGTATTATTATCTCCGGTGCCGGAGTCTTCATTCTTCCTGTGGCGGGATTTAGAGCGGCGCCGCTGACGCTGGCGCTTAGGCTGCTTCTTGGAGGGGTCATCCTCCGTTGTTTCTTCGCCATTCCCATCCTTTGGGATATCCACCATGTATATGTCATATGATGAGGTGGCTTTCCAGTGCCCAGTGGGCGCTGGTTCTTGGTCGTCTCCGGCATCTTCGTCCATACCGTCGATGTCTTCGGAGTCGTAGTCTAGCATGTCGGTTAGCTCGTCGACAGCGGCTACCAAGTGGGTGGTGGGTGGGCTTTGAATTTCTTCGTCGTCCGCATCCCAACCGTCCTGACCGCAGTCCGGCCAGGGCTCTCCTGATAATGAGAGATACTTTAGCGAACTCAAGATGTCGCCAAAAGGTGAGTGTTGAAAGATGTCCGCTGCGGTGAACTCCATGATCGGCGCCCAACCGGATTCGATCGGAGGGGGCGCGGGAGGTTCGGAGTCCGGCAAGGAGTCCGGCACCTTGGAGTCACGAGCTTTATGAGGGACAAGGTCAGTGTTCGGCTCTATCGCCGTAGAGGTGGCAGCCCTCGAGGCGGTGTCTAGACATCCGTCCTCGATCTGCGTAGCCGGCTCCGAATTGAAGATCGGAGCGGGTTCGAGTGCAGCCTCCAGGGTACTGTCCGGCTGCAGAGCTAAATCATGCTCGCCGTGACAGTGCGGCACACTCGGCTGTGGCTCGAATCCATCGAAGATCAAGTCCCCGCGGATGTTCGCCGTGAAGTTTAAACTTCCAAATCTGACCTGACGGCCAGGGGCGTAGCTTTGGATCTGCTCCAGATGGCCAAGTGAATTGGCCCGCAGTGCAAAGCCGCCGAATACGAAGATCTGTCTGGGGAGAAAGGTCTCACCCTGGACTGCGTCGTTGATGATGGTCGAAGTAGCCATCGAGCCTATCGGTGACGACACAGAGGAACTCTCAATGAAAGCACCAATGTCGGTGTCAAAACCGGCGGATCTCGGGTAGGGGGTCCCGAACTGTGCGTCTAGGCGGATGGTAACAGGAGACAAGGGACACGATGTTTTACCCAGGTTCGGGCCCTCTTGATGGAGGTAAAAACCTACGTCCTTCTTGATTAATATTGATGATGTGTGTTACAAGAGTAGATCTACCACGAGATCAAGGAGGCTAAACCCTAGAAGCTAGCCTATGGTATGATTGTTGTTCGTCCTATAGACTAAAGCCATCCGGTTTATATAGACACCGGAGAGGGCTAGGGTTACACAGAGTCGGTTACAATGGTAGGAGATCTACATATCCGTATTGCCAAGCTTGCCTTCCACGCCAAGGAAAGTCCCATCCGGACACGCGACGAAGTCTTCAATCTTGTATCTTCATAGTCTTGGAGTCCGGCCGATGATGATAGTTGGGCTATCCGAACACCCCCTAGTCCGGAACTCCCTAAGATACCTTTTTACGTTTGCTTCTCCGTCTTTTCCTTTTCTTCTTCGTATCATGTGTGGGTTTAATCCTCTTTTTGGAGCTCCTTATTAATGAGATTGGTTGAATAGAAAGCTCCTCCTCGTTACCTGATTCATCGTAAGAAAGAATAGGAGGATATTGGGAAATCTCTTCCCTTTCATTAGTATTCTCTTCATATTCTATTTGTTTTCTTGTCTTTATGTAATTGGTAATATAAGGATTTTCAATGCATTTCACCGCACAATACATATAAATTTCCTCTGGATCAAAATCAAGAACTTTGTCAAGGACAAATTCTGGCATATCCTTAGTTATACGTTTCATTTCTTCATAACCCACAAGCAAACTAAGTTCATTATGATGCGCAAGGGAAATCAAGTCATCACAATTTTTGGACACGATACGATCATGAAACAATTTGCATTGGATATCTAAATGACCACGTTCATTGCAAAATTCACAAGGATGACTAAGAAAATTTAAATTTTTAGCACAAACATCTAGCCTTTCTTGCAACCATTTGGTTTCTAAATACTTATGCCTCTTGCAAAATCTATCTTCCCTATTTGGTGTGTACTTGCAAACTCTATGCACTCCACAAAAATTGACATGCATATAAGAGACATTTTCATCATGACTAGTGCAATCATCATTAGTACTATGGATATTCAAAAAGAGTTCGTACTAACAACATTACAATCATGCTCATCATTCAAAGATTTAGTGCCAAACATTTTAACGCATTCTTCTGCTAAAATTTTGGCACAATTATCGGAATCCTTATTTTCATGAAAGATATTAAAAAGATGAAGCATATGAGGCACCCTCAATTCCATTTTTTGTAGTTTTCTTTTATAAACTAAACTAGTGATAAAACAAGAAACAAAAAGATTCGATTGCAAGATCTAAAGATATACCTTCAAGCACTCACCTCCCCGGCAACGGCGCCAGAAACTGGCTTAGTTGATGGGGTGTTAGTGCCGCTTAGCTAGCCTCCCCGGCAACGGCGCCACAAACTGCTTGATGTCTACTACACAACCTTCTTCTTGTAGACGTTGTTGGGCCCCCAAGTGCAGAGGTTTGTAGGACAATAGCAAATTTCCCTCAAGTGGATGACCTAAGTTTTATCAATCCGTGGGAGGTGTAGGATGAAGATGGTCTCTCTCAAACAACCCTGCAACCAAATAACAAAGAGTCTCTTCTGTCCCCAATACACCCAATACAATGGTAAATTGTATAGGTGCACTAGTTCGGTGAAGAGATTGTGATACAAGTGCAATATGGATGGTATATATAGGTTTTTGTAATCTGAAAATATAAAAACAGCAAGGTAACTTATGATAAAAGTGAGCACAAACGGTATTGCAATGCGTTCAAACAAGGCCTAGGGTTCATACTTTCACTAGTGTAAGTTATCTCAACAATAATAACATAATTGGATCATATAACTATCCCTCAACATTCAACAAAGAGTCACTCCAAAGTCACTAATACCGGAGAACAAACGAATAGATTATTGTAGGGTATGAAACCACCTCAATGTTATCTTTTCTGATTGATCTATTCAAGAGTCCGTAGTAAAATAACACGAAGCTATTCTTTCCATTCGATCTATCATAGAGTTCATACTGTAATAACACCGTAAGACACAAATCAACCAAAACCCTAATGTCACCTAGATACTCCAATGTCACCTCAAGTATCCGCGGGTATGATTATTCGATATGCATCACACAATCTCAGATTCATCTATTCAACCAACACAAAGAACTTCAAAGAGTGCCCCAAAGTTTCTACCAGAGACTCAAGACGAAAACGTGTGCCAAACGCTATGCATAGATTCCCAGGGTCACGGAACCCGCAAGTTGATCACCAAAACGTACATCAAGTGAATCAATAGAATACCCCATTGTCACCACAGGTATCCCACGCAAGACATACATCAAGTGTTCTCAAATACTTAAAGACTCAATCTAATAAGATAACTTCGAAGGGAAAACTCAATCCATTACAAGAGAGTAGAGGGGGAGAAACATCATAAGATCCAACTATAATAGCAAAGCTCGCGATACATCAAGATCGTGCCAAATCAAGAACACGAGAGAGAAAGGTCAAACACATAGCTACTGGTACATACCCTCAGCCCCGAGGGTGAACTACTCCCTCCTCATTATGGAGAGTGCCGGGATGATGAAGATGGCCATCGGTGAGGGATTTCCTCTCCGACAGGGTGCCGGAACAGGGTCCCGATTGGTTTTTGGTGGCTACAGAGGCTTGCGGCGGTGGAAATCCCGATCTAGGTTATGTTCTGGAAGTTTGGGTATATATAAGAGGTTTTGGCATTGGGAACAAGTCAGGGGGGGTCTCCGAGGCGGCCACGAGGTAGGGAGGCGCGCCCAGGGGGTAGGGCGCGTCCCACCCTCGTGGGTGCGTCGGGACTCTTCTGGCCCATCTCCGATACTTCGTGGGCTTCTTATGGTCCAAAAATAATCTTCGTGAAATTTCAGGTCAATTGGACTACGTTTGGTTTTCCTTTTCTGCGATACTCAAAAACAAGGAAAAAACAAAAACTGGCACTGGACTCTAGGTTAATAGGTTAGTCCCAAAAATCATATAAAATAGCATATAATGTCATATAAAACATCCTATATGGATAATATAATGGCATGGAACAATCAAAAATTATAGATACGTTGGAGACGTATCAAGCATCCCCAAGCTTAATTCCTGCTCGTCCTCGAGTCGGTAAATGATAAAAATAGAATTTTTGATGTGGAATGCTACCTAACATAATTTTCAATGTAATCTTATTTATTGTGGCAAGAATATTCAGATCCATAAGATTCAAGACAAAAGTGTAATATTGACATAAAAATAATAATACTTCAAGCATACTAACCAAGCAATTATGTCTTCTCAAAATAACATAGCCAAAGAAAGCTCATCCCTACAAAATCATACAGTTTGGCCATGCTTCATTTTCGTCACACAAAATGCTCTCATCATGCACAAACCCGATGACAAGCCAATCAATTGTTTCATACTTTAGTATTCTCAAACTTTTTGAATTTTCACGCAATACATGAGCGTGAGCCATGGACGTAGCACTATGGGTGGAATAGAATATGATGATGGGGGTTGTGTGGAGAAGACAAAAAAAGGAGAAAGTCTCACATTGACGCGGCTAATCAACGGGCTATGGGGATGCCCATCAATTGATGTCAATGCGAGGAGTAGGGATTGCCATGCAACGGATGCACTAGAGCTATAAATGTATGAAAGCTCAACAAAAGAAACTAAGTGGGTGTGCATCCAACTTGCTTGCTCACGAAGACCGAGGACATTTGAGGAACTCCATTGTAGGAATATATAAGCCAAGTTCTCTAATGAAAAATTCCCACTAGTATATGAAAGTAACAATATAAGAGACTCTCTATCATCAAGATCATGCTGCTACTTTAAAGCACAATTGTGGAAAAAGGATAGTAGCATTGTCCCTTTTATTTCTTTTTTTATTTGGCCTTTCTCTTTTTTCCTTTTTTTCTCGGGACAATGCTCTAATAATGATGATCACCACACTTCTATTTATTTACAACTCAAAGATTACAAATCGATACTAGAACAAAGTATGACACCATATGAATGTGTCAGGACCCCGACTCGATGTCACATCGATCTAGCCGGTAACACCTCATATCACTTTGAGGCCTCACGCACGGTATCCCCACGGGTGTCGCCTTACCTTTGCCCGGGACCGTTTGCGCCTTTTGGCTCACGTATATGATAGTGTCGCTAGCATCCATATGATAAGGAGCCCGGGCTGACATGACTAGTCGTAAACCCAAAGTGGCACAGACTTACAGGGACAGGCATCCATGACCCAGCTTCGAACGTGTCGGTCATCAACAAGTGGGTCCGGGCTGTAGCACTGGGCTAGCAGGACTCCGGTAAACCGGGCTGTAGCGGGCTAACAGGACTCCGGTACTCAAAGCGTGACATTTCCCCGAAGGGACAGACACAGGAACGAAGAAGGACACATGCCGGCCAGCCTAAGTGTTCCAGAGCAGTAGCAAGCTACCATGGCTCAGCGGTAACACTAGGAGACATTTCTCGGTAAGAGAGGCTACTAAAGATAAACAACTAGATAGTCAGATCCCACACATACCAAGCATTTCAATCATACACACAATATGCTCGATATGTGCAAATACAACGAAGCATCACAACATGACTCTACGATACAAGTACTTTATTTAAGGCTCAGGGAGCCATACATAACATACACAAAGGTACGGGTCTCACGACCCAACATTCAAGTCATACAGTCATACAAACCAGCAGCGGAAGTAACTTGTCTGAGTACAGACAACTAGTAAAATAAAAGAGGCTTGGAAAGCCTAGCTATACTACGTGGTCCTTCACAAGCTCAGGGTCACCACCTGGGCCTTTAGCCTACTCGTTGATGTCAATGTCTACATAGAACCCATCAGAAGGGGTTGCAGCGTCTTCTGTAAAATGTAAATTATAGCAACATGAGTACAAAGGTACTCAGCAAGACTTACATCAGATCCTACATACATGCATATTATCAAGAAGGGTTGGTGGAGTTATTGCAGCAAGCCAGCTTTGACTCTTGGCTAGACTATCCTACGATACTTTGACTTGAAATGGTTTTGCGCACACGAGTCCACTACTCACCACTTCAATACACTACCGAGGATCCACCTCCGTCTCCCTACGGATGAGCCATCCTCGGCACTCACACTTATCTTGAGGCTTTTAGTAGTTTCCATTTACTTGTCTATGAACTGTATAGGCAACCAAGTAGTCCTTTACCGCGGACGCGGCTATTCGAATAGATTATGATAACCCTGCAGGGGTGTACTTCTTCATACATGTTTCCACCACTTAGCGTCTGCACACGACATGTGCTCGGCAGACTTCAAGCGAAAGCCGACGTGGGTGTAGACCACGACCTACCTAAACACTTAAGCCTCTAGTCCAGGTTTATCGCCTATCCAGGTTCCATCCGCAGGGAGTCCGGCCGAGGTTTCCCATACGGCCCCGAACGATGTGAACAGGGTTCCCGAGATACCTAACGGGTATTCGGTACACCCGGCCACGTACCTACCGCATCACAGCCCACCCCTACGGTCAGCGCTGTCCACGGCCTCCAGTAGACTACAAACACCAGAAACTACTTGCAACTCCTGGACAGAGAGCTAGGGTGAATAAGAAGTCGAGCGGGGTCATATTTCAGGGCCCAATGCATGGTAGTAGCTGTATCTTCAATCACACATACAGATCTCAGTGCTTAAGGTCGGCTTCAATGAAACAACCTACCATGTACTCCTACATGGCCTCTCATCGATACCTTTACCAAATCGTGTTCACCACACCACTCTCGTGTTCACCACATCACTCTCATTACCGACTCTAAGCATAGCAGGCATAGCAAGGTAGGAACAACACATACATATGGCTCAATCAACTCCTACACATGCTAGTGGGTTTCATCTAGTTACTGTGGCAATGACAGGTCATGCAGAGGAAATGGGTTCAACTACCGTAGCACACAGCAGTTTGAAACGCGTTGTCTTAATGCAGTAAAAGAGAGCAGGAGCGAGAACATGGGATTGTATCGATATGATCAAATGGTTGGTTGCTTGCTTGATGGTTCGATGCACTGATACGGTTCTTCGTTAGGGTAATCATGGTACTCCTCGGAGGCAGAACCTGTCGCAAAGGACACCGATACACAACCATCACCAAACAATGTGCAACAATATGATGCATGCATGAAACATGGCAATATGAGTGTGTTGGGCTAATGCAACTAAAACCAGAAGGGTTTGAACAAATTTGAATCGAAGATTCAAATTTCAAACTCAGACATGGCCTTTTAAAGTGCTTTTCCTTGTTCTGCTTAAAACATCAATTTAATTTGTTTGATCATGCATGAAAATAGTACAGATGGATAGATTGGATTTTTCTGATCATTTTTCATATATAAATTGTCTAATTTGGAGTTACAGAATAAAAGTTATGAATTTTTGAAGTTTAAATAATATTCTGGAATTTCCTGATTTAATTTAAATCCAGAAATATAAATATTGCGCCAGCATGACGTCAGCATGATGTCAGTGGTCAACTGCGGCTGGCTGGGGTCAAACCTGACGTGTGGGGTCCACACGTCAGTGACAGGGGGGTTTAACAGGGTTAGTTTAATTCTAATTAGGAATTAGTGGCGCTGGGGCCCGCTGGTCAGTGTCAGGGGGGTTGACTAACAGTGATTAGCACTAATCTGACCACCTGGCCGACGGGGCCCACGCGTCAGTGACCCTGGGGGGGTCAAACCCCAGGTCAAACAGGTCAAACCCACCGGCGACATGACGCCGGCGGGGCCCGAGACGGCGGCGCGATGCGGAAACGCGCTATAGGGCACGGGGGAGGCCGTGCTTGGGCTCGTTGGAGAGCCCTTGCTCCCGCGCGTCGAACGGTGGTGGTGGCCGTGTCTGTGGTGGCCGGTACCGACGACGGCGAGCTCGTGAGCGGCGGCCGGAGTTCGGGTGCGGTCGGGATCGGCATTGCTGCTCGCAGGCGAGGGAGCTGAGGCGCTGGAGGGGCTCTACGGGTCCTTACGGACTTGTTGGACTCGCCGGGGTGACCAAATGGTCACCGGAGCTGCGTCGACGGCGAGCTCGGCGACGGCGGAGGTTCGGCCGTGGTGGGAAACGGGGTTACGGTGCGGGAACGAGGGGGAAAAGAGGGGGAAACGGTGGCGGAGCTCACCGCGGTTGCAGTGGGCGTCGAAGCGGGCTCGGGGACGCGCTGGAGACGGCGAATCGACGGCGATGGTGGTCGGAGCCCGAGGAGGAAGACGATGGCGTGGAGGCGATGCAGAGCTTCCCGAGGGGCTTGGCTTGGTGGGGAGGAAGAGGGGGTCGCGGCGGAGCTCCTGAGCTCAGCGGAGGGGCGAGGGGTGGCCGGTGACGGCTGCTATGGCGAATGGCGGCGATGGTGGTGTTCGGCCGTGAGAGAGAGAGCGAGGGAGAGGAGGGGAAGAACCGAGGGAGAGTGAGAGAGAGCAGGGGAGGGCGTGGCGTCGTCCGGGGCATCGAGACGAGGAGGGGAGGGGCAGGCAGGCAGGCGAGCAGGTGGCGTGGCGCGGTGGCGCGCGCGCGCGCCGGCCACACTCCCCTCCCTCTATCGAGGACGAAGACGACAGAGGAGGGAGGCGGGCTGGGCCGCCTGCTGGCTGGGCCGGCCAGCTGGCTGGGCCAGAGGCGCCAGGTAAAAAGGCCCAGGTAAGGTTCTCCCTTTTATTTATTTCTGTTTTCTAATTTCTGACATTTGTTTTGATTTAAATAAAATATTAAATCATTTATTTACCTTATGCCAATTTTTGCAGGAGCTAGATATATTATTCCAGAGCTCCTTTATAATTGGCATAATATTTGGACATATATTAATATATATAACTAATATATTTCCAATGCAAATATTTATGCATTAATTCCAAATGCCCAAAATAAATACCTATGAGCTCTTAAAAATATTGGTTTGATTTTTATCTCTGTCCAATATTTTCAGAGAGCAACATGAGCATTTTCTTGGACCTTTTTGGAGAAATTTTTATTTGGATCATTTTCAAAAATGATTCTGAGGGTTTCACAAATCCCCATTTCAAATTAATGGAATTTTAAACATGATGCACACACTCTGATGCATGACTAGCTAGGGTGTGACAACTCACCCCCACTCAAAAGAATCTCGTCCCGAGATTTGGGTTCCTCCGGGAAGAGGGCGGGATACTCGAGTCGAAGACGATCCTCCCTTTCCCAAGTTGCTTCATCCTCAGAATGGTGCGACCATTGTACTTTGAGAAACTTGATATTATGACGTCGGGTGGTACGTTCGGCCTGATCGAGGATACGAATGGGGTACTCTCGATATGTAAGATTATCTTGGAGATCAAGCGTTTCGTGGTCCACTCCACGGATAGGATCCGAGAAGCAACGCCTGAGTTGAGAAACGTGGAAGACATCGTGGACTCTGGAGAGGTGCAGAGGTAGTTCCAACTGGTAGGCAACTTCTCCTCGTTTGGCGAGAATGCGAAAAGGTCCAATGTAACGAGGAGCCAATTTGCCTTTGATACCGAAACGATGGGTTCCCTTCAGAGGGGTGACCCGAAGATAAGCCTTCTCGTCAACCTCGAAAGTCATAGCCTTATGTTTTCGGTCATATTGACTCTTTTGACGAGATTGGGCTGTTTTCAACTTTTCACGAACGATACGAACTTGTTCTTCTGCTTCCTGAATCATATCCGGGCCAAAGAATTGTCTTTCCCCGGTCTCTGACCAGTTAAGGGGTGTTCGACACTGTCGTCCATAGAGAACTTCAAAAGGGGCTTTACCCAAGCTAGATTGATAGCTGTTGTTGTAAGCGAATTTGGCAAATGGAAGGCATTTCTCCCAGTCCATTCCGAATGAGATAACAGAGGCTCGAAGCATGTCTTCTAGAATCTGGTTGACGCGTTCCACTTGACCACTCGACTGAGGGTGGAAAGCGGTGCTAAAGGAGAGACGGGTTCCCATAGCATTTTGGAAGCTTTCCCAAAATCGAGAGGTGAAAAGACTTCCTCGATCCGAGTTAATTTCCAAAGGAACACCATGGAGGGACACTATTCGGGAGATGTATAAGTCTGCCAGCTGGCTAGCGGTTATACTCTCACGAACAGGTAAGAAATGGGCTACTTTGGAAAGACGATCGACCACGACGAAAATAGCATTATTCCCTCTCTTGGTCCTGTGAAAACCGGTAATGAAATCCATACCAATTTTATCCCATTTCCATTCAGGAATAGCTAAGGGTTGAAGGGTGCCAGCAGGCCGTTGATGCTCTGCTTTTACACGACGACAGACGTCGCAATTAGCAATATACTGAGCAATTTCTCTCTTCATCCTAGTCCACCAGAACCTTTGACGTAGGTCCTGATAAATCTTGGTACTACCGGGATGAATGGTGAGAGGAGATTCATGAGCCTCCTTAAGGATCAACTGCCGTAGATGCTGGTTCTTGGGAACCACTAGACGGTTCTCAAAGTACACAACACCATGATCATTTGTGGAGAAACAACTAGCACCTCCGCTAGCAATGTTCTCTTTGATTTTAGATATTCCCTTATCTCGCTTTTGGGCAGCGATGATTTGATCCGTAAGAGTAGGTTTTGCTACCAAGGTGGAAAGAAAACCTTGAGGTACAATGTGAAGGTTAAGCTTCCGAAATTCCTCATGGAGAAGCGGTTGACTTTGTTGTAACATCAGGTTGTTACAATAAGATTTACGACTTAGCGCATCAGCCATGACGTTGGCTTTCCCTGGGGTGTAGGTTATTCCTAAGTCGAAGTCTGTGATCAACTCAACCCAACGTCTTTGCCTGAGATTCAAATCCGGTTGGGTGAAAATGTACTTCAGACTTTGGTGATCAGTGAATATTTCGCAACGATTACCGAGGAGGTAATGTCGCCAGGTCTTAAGTGCATAGACTACGGCTGCAAGCTCTAGATCATGAGTAGGACAATTCTCCTCATGTGGGTGCAATTGCCGTGAAGCGTAGGCAATTACGTGTCGATCTTGCATGAGAATGCAACCTAGTCCTTGTCGCGAGGCGTCGCAGTAGATAACAAAGTCCTTGGAGAAGTATGGCGGTACCAGTACGGGAGCAGAGGTCAGGCGTCTTTTCAGTTCCTGAAAGCTGTGCTCACATTGTGGAGTCCACTCGAACTTCTTATCTTTCTTGAGGAGTTCGGTTAGAGGTTTAGCAACCTTGGAGAAGTTCTCGACAAAGCGACGACAATAGCTCGCTAAGCCCAGAAAACTCCGAACTTGCTTGACCGATTCATGTGGAGTCCAATTAAGGACGGCTTGAACTCGCTCAGGGTTAACAACAATACCTTTACCAGATATTACATGACCCAGATAGGTCACTTCTGACAACCAGAATTCACATTTAGAAAATTTGGCATAAAGGCGATGCTCTCGAAGTTTCTTCAACACTAGCCTTAGATGTTCGGCATGTTCCTCCTCGTTCTTGGAGTAGATGAGTATATCATCGAGGTAAACCACGACGAATTTATCCAAATACTCCATGAAGATTGAGTTCATTAACCGAGAAAAGGTGGCTGGAGCGTTGGTTAAACCGAAGGACATGACGATGTACTCGTATTGGCCATAACGAGTAACAAAGGCCGTTTTAGGAATGTCCCCGTTTCTGATTTTGATTTGATGGTAGCCCAACCTCAAATCCATCTTGGAGAAGACTGAGGATCCAGCGAGCTGATCGTACAGGTCGTTGATCCTGGGAAGCGGATATTTGTTCTTGATTGTGACCAAATTGACAGGTCGGTAATCTACAACCATCCGGTCCGTACCATCCTTCTTCTTGACGAATAGGACGGGGCAAGCCCACGGAGATGAGCTAGGTCGGATGAAACCCTTTTTCAAGGACTCATCGAGTTGTTTCTTAAGCTCGGCTAGTTCTAGGGGTGCCATCTTATAAGGTCTTCTAGCAATCGGAACGGTTCCTGGAATGAGGTCTATTACGAACTCAACATCCCTGTCAGGTGGAACACCTGGCAATTCCTCTGGAAAGACATCCGGGAATTCACGGACTACCGGAACGTCCTCAAGGTCTGGCAAAGGGCTGGCGTTAAGAGAAAATAACTGTCGCTTGGCTATTCGGGTCAAGACATTGACTATCTTCCCCGAAGGATGGGTGAGTTGAACAGTCCTAGAGAAGCAATCAATTTTGGCTTGATGAGCCGACATCCAGTCCATACCCAGAATGATATTAATATCTGAAGATTTAAGGGCTATCAAGGACGCGAGGAAAACAAGTCTGTCGACTTGGATTTCATTTCCATAACTTACCCTAGAGGTCTGCCATCTAGAACCAGGAGTAGAAATTTCCATAGTGGATGGCATGTCACAGAATGCAACGTTATGCAAACGAGCATAATTTTCGGATATAAAAGAATGAGAGGCTCCTGTATCGAAAAGAACAGATGCCGGGTGGCAATTAACAAGAAGCGTACCGAGAACGACGTTGGGATCCTCTTGAGCTTCTTCGGCAGAGATACAGTTGACATGGCCACGTGAAGCGGTGACCGGCTTGGCGTGGAACACTTTCCCTTTCGGCTTGCCACGGCCAACAGCTTTAGCAGATTGGTTGGGGTTGGTCTAGGGACACTCACGCATATAGTGGCCAGATTCCCCACACTTGAAACAAGTCACGGAACTGGTACGTGGAGGAGCATTGTTGGTTGGACCCCCATAGGGCTTGGCCGGTGCAGACTGTTGAACAGGGCGAGGCGCCTGGAAAGATGGCCTCGGTGTGAACCTGGGTGGCAGGGCGGTGTTGGGCACCCACACGCGGCGCTTCTGAGGACCAGCACCGGATGAGGAACCCATGTCACGGCCATGCTTGCGTGTTGCGTCATAGTCAGTCTGACCAGTTTCAGCACTGATGGCTTTGTTGACAAGTTTCTGAAAAGATGTGCACTCATGCAGACGGAGGTCACGACGAAGCTCAGGACTAAGGCCCTTACAGAACCTTGCTTGCTTCTTGGCATCAGTAGACACCTCCTCAGTTGCATATCGTGCGAGATTACCAAACTCCCTGCTGTAAGCATCCACAGAAAGTCGGCCTTGGGTGAAACTGCAAAATTCTTCACGTTTACGGTCCATGAGACCCTCCGGAATGTGATGTTCACGGAAAGCCTCACTGAACTCAGCCCAAGTAGTGACATGGCCCGCTGGGCGCATAGCTCCATAATTCTCCCACCATAGACTGGCGGGGCCTTCAAGATGATATGCAGCACAGGTGACCTTGTCAGCCTCCGCTACCAGCGCGGAACGCAGTTTGTGAGAGATACTGCGAAGCCAGTCATCAGCGTCGAGAGGCTCGACGGAGAGGTGGAACGTGGGTGGATGTAATTTGATAAAATCACTGAGTGACACCACGTTAGTCCTCTGATGGTGTGCCGTGTTCTGTTCAATACGCTCCAACAAACGGTTGGTCTCCCGCTTGTTTCTCTCAGCTTCCATCATAACCTCGGCTAGGGAAGGAGGATGAGGCAGATTTGCATCCCTGACTTCACTGCCTTCGGCCTGCTCTTGAGGAGCAGGGTTAGTGCGCGTGTTGACCATCCTAGGTAAACAAGACAATGATTTAGTCAGGATGATAAAATTCCGACATAGGATATAAAATGTAAGGTATAACTCGAAATGCAAGATGATCATCCGTATGACATGGTAAAAACAGAAACTGCTTCTTTTATTCCATCGTCATACACACCATACAGGGTTTAGTACAAGACCAAACAAAGTACTATTACGGTGAGAAAAGGATTACATCTCATCGGAGGCATCCCAAGCTCCTATACATTATTTTTCTACACCTCCGGAAAGAGTACAAACTGGGTCATATCCCACGAGTCACGCGGGACGATAGACGACACAGCTAGTGCGAACTAGTGATACTACCACTAACTCAGACCAATCCGTAGTAGTCCTCGTAGAAGTCACCTCCATAGCCTGGAAGCTCAACATGATCATCCGGAAACAGACGATCTCGCGGAGCTTGTGGACCATAGGGGCTAGGATGAGGCCTTGGACCAACAGACGGTGGCCTGCGGGGACCGCGAGGTGGGGTGATGCCTCCTACATCACGCCAACCCATCACGTCTGGCAGAGCAGATCTCACAGGATAGAGATCGCGCATATCCGAATATCCAGCTTGCACCGCCGATGCGAACCGAGTCAAAGTGGCCCAGTGGTCAGCACGGGTATTGAAGAGCTCTAACCTCAAGGCCCGATTTTCACGGTCCTTATCCTCGAGCATCTCAGCAGTGGTGCGAGTCCGTGAATCCTCCTGAGTGGGGTCAGCATAGATAGCCTGGAGATACCCTTGTGCTCCCGGAAGTGATCCTGGCATATACCGGAAATCTGAGTCCCGAAATAGACCAGATCTGACTCGCATAATGGTCATCATAGAGTAGGCGGCGTCCTGCACAGCCATCTCAATGGTAACCCCGAGTCCATAGGAGCAGTGAAGAGGCTCGGTGGATCCAGGATAAGATGGAAATATCCTGACAGTGCATAGATACTGGCTTTGATTGAAGTCCCGAAATTGCTCTTCGACCGTGTACTCAGGATACCAGCGGTATCCAGCCTCAGTCATTACCCTGACCAACTTGGCAGTATGGCCGGGTACATCTAGGCATCAAGTCAGGCGAACCACTTGATTGAGGTCGCGAGTGGCCATCTGAAAGCACAATCATAATGCAAAGGCATTAGAATTTCTAGCAAAATTTCGGCAGCATAATAGCTGTAAATGCTCAAGAAGGATTTTGAGACATTTGACAAAGGATTACATACACACTCAACATCATCATATCAAAGTTCTGAGACCATCCTAGCAACATAATATGGTAGAAGAACTGAACTAGGCTTGTATCCATCATACCTATAAGGTACTACTGATTAGTAACACGTGATCCTGATAGAGAGAATAGATCCTAATTCCTTAACCCCCGGTGGAAGAATGGACTGACTCAGATCAGAATGTCATAAGATAGAGGAGTAAAAAGAGCCTTACGTTCCAACCCACAAACAATTCCCCTACATATAACTAAAGAATTTCTAGACTCAACATCGACCAGTTTGGCTTGGAGAACCTACAGGCAGTCCGGCTCTGATGCCAACGCTGTCAGGACCCCGACTCGATGTCACATCGATCTAGCCGGTAACACCTCATATCACTTTGCGGCCTCACGCACGGTATCCCCACGGGTGTCGCCTTACCTTTGCCCGGGACCGTTTGCGCATTTTGGCTCACGTATATGATAGTGTCGCTAGCATCCATATGATAAAGAGCCCGGGCTGACATGACTAGTCGTAAACCCAAAGTGGCATAGACTTACAGGGACAGGCATCCATGACCCAGCTTCGAACGTGTCGGTCATCAGCAAGTGGGTCCGGGCTGTAGCACTGGGCTAACAGGACTCCGGTAAACCGGGCTGTAGCGGGCTAACAGGACTCCAGTACTCAAAGCGTGACATTTCCCCGAAGGGACAGACACAGGAACGAAGAAGGACACATGCCGGCCAGCCTAAGTGTTCCAGAGCAGTAGCAAGCTACCATGGCTCAGCGGTAACACTAGGAGACATTTCCCGGTAAGAGAGGCTACTAAAGATAAACAACTAGATAGTCAGATCCCACACATACCAAGCATTTCAATCATACACACAATATGCTCGATATGTGCAAATACAACGAAGCATCACAACATGACTCTACGACACAAGTACTTTATTTAAGGCTCAGGGAGCCATACATAACATACACAAAGGTACGGGTCTCACGACCCAACATGCAAGTCATACAGTCATACAAACCAGCAGCGGAAGTAACTTGTCTGAGTACAGACAACTAGTAAAATAAAAGAGGCTTGGAAAGCCTAGCTATACTACATGGTCCTTCACAAGCTCAGGGTCACCACCTGGGCCTTTAGCCTACTCGTTGATGTCAACGTCTACATAGAACCCATCAGAAGGGGTTGCAACGTCTTCTGAAAAAAATGTAAATTATAGCAACATGAGTACAAAGGTACTCAGCAAGACTTACATCAGATCCTACATACATGCATATTATCAAGAAGGGTTGGTGGAGTTATTGCAGCAAGCCAGCTTTGACTCTTGGCTAGACTATCCTACGATACTTCAACTTGAAATGGTTTTGCGCACACGAGTCCACTACTCACCACTTCAATACACTACCGAGGATCCACCTCCGTCTTCCTACGGAAGAGCCATCCTCGGCACTCACACTTATCTTGAGGCTTTTAGTAGTTTCCATTTACTTGTCTATGAACTGTATAGGCAACCAAGTAGTCCTTTACCGCGGACGCGGCTATTCGAATAGATCATGATAACCCTGCAGGGGTGTACTTCTTCATACATGTTTCCACCACTTAGCGTCTGCACACGACATGTGCTCGGCAGACTTCAAGCGAAAGCCGACGTGGGTGTAGACCACGACCTACCTAAACACTTAAGCCTCTAGTCCAGGTTCCATCCGCAGGGAGTCCGGCCGAGGTTTCCCATACGGCCCCGAACGATGTGAACAGGGTTCCCGAGATACCTAACGGGTATTCGGTACACCCGGCCACGTACCTACCGCGTCACAGCCCACCCCTACGGTCAGCGCTGTCCACGGCCTCCAGTAGACTACAAACACCAGAAACTACTTGCAACTCCTGGACAGAGAGCTAGGGTGAATAAGAAGTCGAGCGGGGTCATATTTCAGGGCCCAATGCATGGTAGTAGCTATATCTTCAATCACACATACAGATCTCAGTGCTTAAGGTCGGCTTCAATGAAACAACCCACCATGTACTCCTACATGGCCTCTCATCGATACCTTTACCAAATCGTGTTCACCACACCACTCTCATTACTGACATAATCATTTCACTCTAGCCCATCACCCAGATGAACCAGACCTGACACGACTCTAAGCATAGCAGGCATAGCAAGGTAGGAACAACACATACATATGGCTCAATCAACTCCTACACATGCTAGTGGGTTTCATCTAGTTACTGTGGCAATGACAGGTCATGCAGAGGAAATGGGTTCAACTACCGTAGCACACAGCAGTTTGAAACGCGTTGTCTTAATGCAGTAAAAGAGAGCAGGAGAGAGAACATGGGATTGTATCGATATGATCAAATGGTTGGTTGCTTCCCTGATGGTTCAATGCACTGATACGGTTCTTCGTTAGGGTAATCACGGTACTCCTCGGAGGCAGAACCTGTCGCAAAGGACACCGATACACAACCATCACCAAACAATGTGCAACAATATGATGCATGCATGAAACATGGCAATATGAGTGTGTTGGGCTAATGCAACTAAAACCAGAAGGGTTTGAACAAATTTGAATCGAAGATTCAAATTTCAAACTCAGACATGGCCTTTTAAAGTGCTTTTCCTTGTTCTGCTTAAAACATCAATTTAATTTGTTTGATCATGCATGAAAATAGTACAGATGGATAGATTGGATTTTTCTGATCATTTTTCATATATAAATTGTCTAATTTGGAGTTACAGAATAAAAGTTATGAATTTTTGAAGTTTAAATAATATTCTGGAATTTCCTGATTTAATTTAAATCCAGAAATATAAATATTGCGCCAGCATGACGTCAGCATGACGTCAGCGGTCAACTGCGGCTGGCTGGGGTCAAACCTGACGTGTGGGGTCCACACGTCAGTGACAGGGGGCTTAACAGGGTTAGTTTAATTCTAATTAGGAATTAGTGGTGCTGGGGCCCATTGGTCAGTGTCAGGGGGGTTGACTAACAGTGATTAGCACTAATCTGACCACCTGGCCGACGGGGCCCACGCGTCAGTGACCCTGGGGGGGTCAAACCCCAGGTCAAACAGGTCAAACCCACCGGCGACATGACGCCGGCGGGGCCCGAGACGGCGGCGCGATGCGGAAACGCGCTACAGGGCACGGGCGAGGCCGTGCTTGGGCTCGTTGGAGAGCCCTTGCTCCCGCGCGTCGAACGGTGGTGGTGGCCGTGTCTGTGGTGGCCGGTACCGACGACGGCGAGCTCGTGAGCGGCTGCCGGAGTTCGGGTGCGGTCGGGATCGGCGTTGCTGCTCGCAGGCGAGGGAGCTAAGGCGCTGGAGGGGCTCTACGGGTCCTTACGGACTTGTTGGACTCGCCGGGGTGACCAAATGGTCACCGGAGCTGCGTCGACGGCGAGCTCGGCGACGGCGGAGGTTCGGCCGTGGTGGGAAACGGGGTTACGGTGCGGGAACGAGGGGGAAAAGAGGGGGAAACGGTGGCGGAGCTCACCGCGGTTGCAGTGGGCGTCGAAGCGGGCTCGGGGACGCGCTGGAGACGGCGAATCGACGGCGATGGTGGTCGGAGCCCGTGGAGGAAGACGATGGCGTGGAGGCGATGCAGAGCTTCCCGAGGGGCTTGGCTTGGTGGGGAGGAAGAGGGGGTCGCGGCGGAGCTCCTGAGCTCAGCGGAGGGGCGAGGGGTGGCCGGTGACGGCTGCTATGGCGAACGGCGGCGATGGTGGTGTTCGGCCGTGAGAGAGAGAGAGCGAGGGAGAGGAGGGGAAGAACCGAGGGAGAGTGAGAGAGAGCAGGGGAGGGCGTGGCGTCGTCCGGGGCATCGAGACGAGGAGGGGAGGGGCAGGCAGGCAGGCGAGCAGGTGGCGTGGCGCGGTGGCGCGCGCGCGCGCCGGCCACAGTCCCCTCCCTCTGTCGAGGACGAAGACGACAGAGGAGGGAGGCGGGCTGGGCCGCCTGCTGGCTGGGCCAGAGGCGCCAGGTAAAAAGGCCCAGGTAAGGTTCACCCTTTTATTTATTTCTGTTTTCTAATTTCTGACATTTGTTTTGATTTAAATAAAATATTAAATCATTTATTTACCTTATGCCAATTTTTGCAGGAGCTAGATATATTATTCCAGAGCTCCTTTATAATTGGCATAATATTTGGACATATATTAATATATATAACTAATATATTTCCAATGCAAATATTTATGCATTAATTCCAAATGCCCAAAATAAATACCTATGAGATCTTAAAAATATTGGTTTGATTTTTATCTCTGTCCAATATTTTCAGAGAGCAACATGAGCATTTTCTTGGACCTTTTTGGAGAAATTTTTATTTGGATCATTTTCAAAAATGATTCTGAGGGTTTCACAAATCCCCATTTCAAATTAATGGAATTTTAAACATGATGCACACACTCTGATGCATGACTAGCTAGGGTGTGACAGAATGCCTCCAGTGGTGTACCGGGATGGGCAATGAATCAAGAGTGACATGTATGAAAAATTATGCATGGTGGCCTTGCCACAAATATGATGTCAACTACATGATCATGCAAGGCAATATGACAATGATGAAGTGAGTCATAATAAACAGAACGGTGGAAAGTTGCATGGCAATATATCTCGGAATGGTTATGGAAATGCCATAATCGGTAGGTATGGTGGCTATTTTGAGGAAGATATAAGGAGATTTATGTGCGATAGAGCATATCATATCACGGGGTTTGGATGTACCGGCGAAGTTTGCACCAACCCTCGAGGTGAGAAAGGGCAATGCACGGTACCGAAGAGGCTAGCAATGATGGAAGGGTGAGAGTGCGTGTAATCCATGGACTCAACATTAGTCATAAAGAACTCACATACTGATTGCAAAAATCTACAAGTCATCAAAACCAAGCACTACACGCATGCTCCTAGGGGGATAGATTGGTAGGAAAATACCATCGCTCATCCCCGACTGCCACTCACAAGGAAGGCAATCAAAGAAACACCTCATGCTTCAATTTTTTCATACAACGGTTACCATACGTGCATGCTTCGGGACTTGCAAACCTCAACAAAATTATTTCTCAATTTCACAATTACTCAACTAGCACGACTCTAATATAACCATCTTCATATCTCAAAACGATCATCAAGTATCAAACTTCTCATAGTATTCAATGCACTCTATATGAATGTTTTTATTATACCCATCTTGGATGCCCATCATATTAGGACTAAGTTCATAACCAAAGCAAATTACCATGCTGTTCTAAAGACTATCAAAATAATGTAAGTGAAGCATGAGAGTTCATCTATTTCTTCAAAATAAAACCACCGCCGTGCTCTAATAAGATATAAGTGAAGCACTAGAGCAAATGACAAACTACTCCAAAAGATATAAGTGAAGATCAATGAGTAGTTGAATGATTATGTAACTATGTGAAGACTCTCTAACATTTAAGAATGTCAGATCTTGGTATTTTATTCAAACAGCAAGCAAAACAAAAGGAAATAAAATGACGGTCCAAGCAAAACACATATCATGTGGTGAATAAAAATATAGCTCCAAGTAAAGTTACCGATGAGCGAAGAAGAAAGAGGGGATGCCATCCGAGGCATCCGAAAGCTTAGGCTCTTGATTGTCCTTGAATATTACCTTGGGGTGCCTTGGGCATCCCCAAGATTAGGCTCTTGCCACTCCTTATTCCATAGTCCATTAATCTTTACCCAAAACTTGAAAACCTCACAACACAAAACTTAACAGAAAACTCGTAAGCTCCGTTAGTATAAGAAAATAAATCACCACTTAGGTACTGTTGTGAAATCATTCTAAATTCATATTGGTGTAATATCTACTGTATTCCAACTTCTCTATGGTTCACACCCTCCGATACTACTCATAGATTCATCAAAATAAGCAAACAACACATATAAAACAGAATCTGTCAAAAACAGAACAGTCTGTAGTAATATGTATCATTCGAATACTTATGTAACCTAAACAATTCAGAAATAAATTGGTGGACCTGAGGAATTTGTCTATTTATCATCTGTAAGAAGAATCAACTTAAAATCACTATTCTGTAAAAAATGGCAGCTAATCTCGTGAGCGCAAATGTTTCTGTTTTTTACAGAAGGATCACAAAGACTTCACCCAAGTCTTCCCAAGCTGTCCTTGCTATCGCTTTCCTCCTTCTCCTCCTTCGGTGGAAGTCCGGCCATGGAACGAACCGCCCGATTCTGCTCTTGGGCGAGGGCGTGCATGTTCCTCTGCTGACGCTTCTTCACAATGCGGACGCAAATGGCTTCCTCCTCTGCGGCCGCCCGCGCTGCTGCTGTTGGGAAACGTTGCATGGAAAAAAAATCTATGCACACGCAAGATCTATCCATGGAGATGCATAGCTACGAGAGCGGGAGAGCATCTTCATACACTTGAAGATTGCTAAGAGGAATAGTTTACCAACGCGGTTGATGTAGTCGTACACCTTTACGATCCGTCCCGATCAAGTATCGAACGTATGGCACCTCCGCGTTTAGCACACGTTCAACTCGATGACGTCCTCGCCTTCTCGATCCAACAAGAGAGGCGAAGTAGTAGATGAGTTCTGGCAGCACGACGGCATGGTGAAGGTGGTGGTGAAGAACTAGAGGGGGCGGGGTTGCCGGCACACGGCTTGGTGAATCTTGATGTCTTGGGTGCTAGCCCTGCCCCTCTATTTATATGTTGAGCCTTGGGGTCGAAACTTGGAGAAAAAACCTCCTCAAAGTCGGTTTTTCCCGCAAGGCAAGAGTCCTACTCGGACTCCAAGACCAGAAGCCAGGGTTCCTGGCGTCTGGACCCAGACGCCAGGGACCCTGGCGTTTGGCCCCTGGCCTCCGCAAACTGCCTTTTGCACTTACTAAAAGCCCCATGGGCTTTATCCCTTGGCCCAAATAAAGTGTTCTCATACCCCGAACATTTCGGGAAACATCCGAAACCCCTTCCGGTGAATTCCAAAACCTTACTAGAAGCCAAACACTATTATCCCATATATCAATCTTTACCTCCGGACTATTCCAGAGCTCCTCATCATGTCCGAGATCTCTTCCGGACTTGGAACAACATTCGGTACCAACATACATAACACATATAATACTATATCATCAACAAACGTTAAGCGTGCGGACTCTACGGGTTCGAGAATGATGTAGACATGACCGAGACGCTTCTCTGGTCAATAACCAATAGCAGAACCTGGAGGCTCATATTGGTTCCTACATATTCTATGAAGATTTTTATCAGTCGAAACTTATGACAACATACATAATTCCCTTTGTTTGTTGGTTTGTTACTTGCCCGAGATTCGAACGTCGGTATCCTCATACCTAGTTCAATCTCGTTACCGGCAAGTCTCTTTACTCGTTCCATAATACATCATCTGATAAATAACTCCTTAGTCACTTTGCTTGCAAGCTTCTTGTGATGCTGTATTACCGAGAGGGCCCAGAGATACCTCTCCGTTACACGGAGTGACAAATCCCAATCTTGATCCATGCCAACTCAACAGACACCTTTGGAGATACCCGTAGAGCATCTTTATGATCACCCAGTTACATTGTGACGTTTGGTATAGAACACAAGATATTCCTCTGGTATCCGGGAGTTGCATGATCTCATGGTCGAAGGAATATGTATTTGAGATTAAGAAAGTGGTAGCAATAAAATGAACGATCATATGCTAAGCTAACGGTTGGGTCTTGTCCATCACATCATTCTCCTAATGATATGATCTCGTTGTCAAATGACAACTCATGTCTATGGTTAGGAAACCTTAACCATATTTGATTAACGAGCTAGTCTAGTAGAGGCTTGCTACCTCTTGAGCATGAGTTGGTTTTCCCTTGAAGAGAAAAGGGTGATGGAGCAAAGTAGCGTAAGTATTTCCCTCAATTTTTGAGAACCAAGGTATCAATCCAGTAGGAGGCCACACGCAAGTCCCTCGTACCTACACAAACAAATAAGAACCTTGTAACCAACGCGATAAAGGGGTTGTCAATCCCTTCACGACCACTTGCAAAAGTGAGATCTGATAGAGATGATAAGATAATATTTTTGGTATTTTTATGATAAAGATTAGAAGTAAAGATTGCAAAATAAATGGCGATAGAAATAGCTAGTTGATGGGAGATTAATATGATGGAGAATAGACCCGGGGCCATAGGTTTCACTAGTGGCTTCTCTCAAGATATCATAAGTATTACGGTGGGTGAACAAATTACTGTCAAGCAATTGATAGAAAAGTGCATAATTATGAGAATATCTAGGCATGATCATGTATATAGGCATCACGTCTGTGACAAGTAGACCGACTCCTGCCTGCATCTACTACTATTACTCCACACATCGACCGCTATCCAGCATGCATCTAGAGTATTAAGTTCATAAGAACAGAGTAACGCGTTAAGCAAGATGACATGATGTAGAGGGATAAACTCAAGCAATATGATATAAACCCCATCTTTTTATCCTCGATGGCATCAATACAATACGTGTCATTTCCCCTTCCATCACTGGGATCGAGCAACGCAAGATTGAACCCAAAGCTAAGCACTTCTCCCATTGCAAGAAAGATCTATCTAGTATGCCAAACCAAACTGATAATTCGAAGGGACTTGCAAAGATAACACATCATACATAAAAGACATAGGAGATTCAAATATTGTTCATAGATAATCTTGATCATAAACCCACATTTCATCACATCGCGACAAATACACCGCAAAAGAGTTACATCGAATAGATCTCCAAGAAGATCGAGGAGAACTTTGTATTGAGATCCAAAGAGAGAGAAGAAGCCATCTAGCTAGTAACTATGGAGAGGCTATGGTGTTGATGTAGAAGCCCTCCATGATCGATTCCCCCTCCGGTGGAGCATCGGAAAAGGCCCCAAGATGGGATCTCACGGGTACAGAAGATTGTGGCGGTGGAAATAGGGTTTCGTGATGCTCCTGGATGCTTTTGGGGTACATGGGTATATATATGAGGAAGAAGTAGGTCGGTGGAGCTACGAGGGGCCCACGAGGGTGGGAGCCGCGCCCAGGAGGCAGGCGTGCCTCCCTGCCTCGTGGCCTCCTCGATGATTTCTTGACATCCACTCCAAGTCCTCTGGATCATGTTTGTTCCAAAAATAACTCTCCCGAAGGTTTCATTCCATTTGAACTCTATTTGATATTCCTTTTCCGCGAAACACTGAAATAGGCAAAAAAACAACAATTTGCACTGGCCCTTGGGTTAGTAGGTTAGTCCCAAAAATAATATAAAAGTGCTTAGTAAAGCCCATTAAACATCCAAAACAGATAATATAATAGCATGGAACAATAAAAAATTATAGATACGTTGGAGACATATCAAGCAGCCCCAAGCTTAATTCCTGCTCGTCCTCGATTAGGTAAATGATAAAAAAAGAATTTTTGATGTGGAATGCTACCTAACATAATTTTCTAAGTAATTCTATTTATTGTGACATGAATGTTCAGATCCGAAAGATTCAAGATAAAAGTATAATATTGACATAAAAATAATAATACTTCAAGCATACTAACTAAGCAATCATGTCTTCTCAAAATAACATGGCCAAAGAAAGTTCATCCCTACAAAATCATATAGTTTGGTTATGCTCCATTTTCGTCACACAAGAATGCTCTCATCATGCACAACCCCGATGACAAGCCAAGCAATTGTTTCATCCTATAGTAATCTCAAACTTTTTTCAACTTTCACGCAATACCTGAGCGTGAGCCATGGATATAGCACTATGGGTGGAATAGAATAATGATGGGGGTTATGTGGAGAAGACAAAAAAGGAGAAAGTCTGACATTGACGTGGCTAATCAACGGGCTAGGGAGATGCCCATCAATTGATGTCAATGCAAGGAGTAGGGATTGCCATGCAACGGATGCACTAGAGCTATAAGTGTATGCAAGCTCAACAAAAGAAACTAAGTGGGTGTGCATCCAACTTGCTTGCTCACGAAGACCTAGGGCATTTGAGGAAGCCCATTGTTGGAATATACAAGCCAAGTTCTATAGTGAAAAATTCCCACTAGTATATGAAAGTGACAAAACAAGAGACTCCCTATCATTAAGATCATGGTGCTACTTTGAAGCATAAGTATGAAAAAAAGGATAGTAGCATTGTCCCTTTTATTTCCCCCCTTTTTTCTTTTTTTTCTTTTTTCGGGCCTTTCCCTTTTTTTGGCCTTTCTTTTTTTTGGGACAATGCTCTATTAATGATGATCATCACACTTCTATTTATTTACAACTCAATGATTACAACTCGATACTAGAACAAAATATGACTCTATGTGAATGCCTCCAGCAGTATACCGAGATATGCAATGAATCAAGAGTGACATGTATGAAAGAATTATGAAAGGTGGCTTTGCCACAAATACGATGTCAACTACATGATCATGCAAAGCAATATGACAATGATGAAGCGTGTCATATACAGAACGGTGGTAAGTTGCATGGCAATATATCTCGGAATGGCTACGGAAATGCCATAATAGGTAGGTATGGTGGCTGTTTTGAGGAAGCTATATGGTAGGTGTATGATACCGGCGAAAGGTGCACGATTTTAGAGAGGCTAGCAATCGTGGAAGGATGAGAGTGCGTATAATCCATGGACTCAACAATAGTCATAAAGAACTCACATACTTATTGCAAAAATCTATTAGTTATCGAAACAAAGTACTACGCGCATGCTCCTAGGGGGATCGATTGGTAGGAAAAGACCATCGCTCATCCCCGACCGCCACTCATAAGGAAGACAATCAATAAATAAATCATGCTCTGACTTCATCACATAACGGTTCACCATATGTGCATGCTACGGGAATCACAAACTTTAGAACAAGTATTTCTCAAATTCACAACTACTCAGTGATAACCCACAAGTGTAGGGGATCGCAACAGCTTTCGAGGGTAAAATATTCAACCCAAATTTATTGATTCGACACAAGGGGAGACAAAGAATATTATTGAGTATTAGCAGTTGAGTTGTCAATTCAACCACACCTGGATAACTTAGTATCTGCAGCAAAGTATTTGGTAGCAAAGTAGTATGATAATAAAGGTAACGGTAGCAAAAGTAATATTTTTGGGTTTTGTAGTGATTGTAACAATAGCAACGGAAAAGTAAATAAGCAAAACACAAGATTTGAAAAGCTCATAGGCATTGGATCAGTGATGGATAATTATGTCGGATGTGATTCCTCATGTAATAGCTATAACATAGGGTGACACAAGACTAGCTCCGGTTCATCAATGTAATGTAGGCATGTATTCCGAATGTAGTCATACGTGCTTATGGAAAAGAACTTGCATGGCATCTTTTGTCCTACCCTCCCGTGGCAGCGGGGTCCTAGCGGAAACTAAGGGATATTAAGGCCTCCTTTTAATAGAGAACCGGAACAAAGCATTAGCACATAGTGAATACATGAACTCCTCAAACTACGGTCATCACCGAGAAGTATCTCGATTATTGTCACTTCGGGGCTGTCGGATCATAACACATATAGGTGACTATAGACTTGCAAGATAGGATCAAGAACACACATATATTCATGAAAACATAATAGGTTCAGATCTAAAATCATGGCAATCGGGCCCTAGTGACAAGCATTAAGCATAGCAAAGTCATAGCAACATCAATCTCAAAATGTAGTGGACACTAGGGATCAAACCCTAACAAAACTAACTTGATTACATGGTAAATCTCATCCAACCCATCACCGTCCAGCAAGCCTACGATGGAATTACTCATGCACGGTGGTGAGCATCATGAAATTGGTGATGGAGGAAGGTTGATGATGACGACGACGACGAATCCCCCCTCTCCGGAGCCTCGAACAGACTCCAAATCAGCCCTCCCGAGAGAGATTAGGGCTTGGCGGCGACTCCGTGTCATAAAATGCGATGAAACTTTCTCTCTGATATTTTTCTCTGCAAAACGGAATATATGGAGTTGGAGATGAGGTCGGTGGAGCCTCAGGGGGCCCACGAGACAGGGGGCACGCCCAGGGGGGTGGGCGCGCTCCCACCCTCGTGGATAGGGTGTGGGCCCCCTGGTCTTGATTCTTTCGCCAGTATTTTTTATATTTTCCAAAAAGTGCCTCCGTGGATTTTCAGGACATTCCGAGAACTTTTGTTTTCTATACATTAAACAACATCATGGCAGTTCTGCTGAAAACAGCGTCAGTCCGGGTTAGTTTCATTCAAATCATGCAAATTATTCCAAACCAAGGGCAAAAGTATTTGGAGAAGTAGATACGTTGGAGACGTATCAACTCCCCCAAGCTTAAACCTTTGCTTGTCCTCAAGCAATTCAGTTGATAAACTAAAAGTGATAAAGAAAAACTTTTACAAACTCTGTTTGCTCTTGTTGTTGTAAACATGTAAAGCTAGCATTCAGGTTTCAGCAAATATTACGAACTAACCATACTCACAATAACACCTAGGTCTCACAATTACACATATCAATGGCATAATCAGCTAGCGAGCCATAATAATAAAATTCGGATGCCAACACTTTCTCAAAACAATCATAACATGATATAACAAAATGGTATCTTGCTAGCCCTTTCTGAGACCACAAAACATAAATGCAGAGCACCTTTAAAGATCAAGGACTGACTAGACATTGTAATTCATGGTAAAAGAGATCCAGTGAAGTCATGCCCAATATAAACCAATAGTAATGAATGCAAATGACAGTGTGCTCTCCAGCGGGTGCTTTTTAATAAGAAGGTGATGACTCAACATAAAAGTAAATACATAGGCCCTTCAAAGAGGCAAGCAGGGATTTGTAGAGGTGCCAAAGCTTGATTTTAAAATAGAGATTGAATAAAATTTTGAGCGGCATACTTTCACTGTCAACGCAACAACTATGAGATGGATGTATCTTCCATACTACATGCATTATAGGCAGTTCCCAAACAGAATGGTAAAAGTTTATACTCCCCCACCACCAACAAGCATCAATCCATGGCTTGCTCGAAACAACGAGTGCGTCCAACTAACAACATCCCTGGGGGAGTTTTGGTTAATTATTTTGATTTGCTTTGATCTTTTTGGATCATGGGACTGGGCATCCCGGTTACCGGCCCTTTCTCCTAAATGAGGAGCGGAGTCCACTCCTCTTGAGAATAACCCACCTAGCATGGAAAATATAGGCAGCCCTAGTTGAAACATGAGCTGCTCGAGCATACAAAACAGAATTTCATTTGAAGGTTTGGAGTTTGGCACATACAAATTTACTTGAAACAGCAGGTGAATACCGCATATAGGTAGGTATGGTGGACTCATATGGAACAACTTTGGGGTTTAATGGAGTTTGGATGCACAAGCAGTATTCCCACTTTGTACAGGTGAAGGCTAGCAAAAGACTGGGAAGCGACCAACTAAGAGAGCGACAACAGTCATAAACATGCATTAAAATTAATTCACGCTGAATACAAGCATGAGTTGGATATAATCCACCATGAACATAAATATCATGAAGGCTATGTTGATTTGTTTCAACTACATGCGTGAACATGTGCCAAGTCGAGTCACTCAATTCATTCAAAGGAGGATACCATCCCATTATACCACATCATAATCATTCTAATAGCATGTTGGCACGCAAGGTAGACTATTATAACTTATAGCTAATCAAGCATGGCACAAGCAAGTATAATCTCTAAATGTTATTGCAAATATGTTTACTTCATAATAAGCTGAATCAGGAACGGTGAACTCGTCATATTTACAAAAACAAGAGAGGTCGAGTTCATACTAGCTTTTCTCATCTCAATCAGTCCATCATATATCGTCATTATTGCCTTTCACTTGCGCGACCGAACGATGTGCATAATAATAATAATGCAAGTGCATTGGACTAAGCTGGAATCTGTAAGCATTCAACTCAACAGAGAAGACAAAGTAATATGGGCTCTAAGTTAAATACAATCATGCATATGAGAGCCACTAAACATTTTCAATATGGTCTTCTACTCTCGACCCCCAAAGAAAAGAAAAATAAAACTATTTACATGAGAAAGCTCCCAACAAGTAAGAAGAAGAACAAGAAATCTTTTTGGGTTTTCATTTTAATTACTACTACAAGCATGGAATTTAAACTAACTAATTTTTTGGTTTTTCTTAAGGTTTATCAAACACATAAGAAGAAAACTAGAAAAAGAAATTTAAACTAGCATGGATAATGCAATGAAAGAGTATGAGCACCGACGACTAGAATTGTGTGTGAACATGAACGTAAAGTCGGTGAGAAATACGTACTCCCCCAAGCTTAGGCTTTTGGCCTAAGTTGGTCTAATGCCAAGGGTAGCCTGGCTGATATCCGTAGTTGTAACTGGGGTCGTACTGAGATGCAGCAGCAAATGCCTCCTGAGCTGCGACATGTTGGCGAGCCGCCTCCGCTCTCCCCTCGTGTTCAGCTGCTTCCTCCCTGGTAACAACATATCTTCCTTTTGCCTGGTAATCAAAAAGGAGAGGAGCAGGAAGAGTAACATGGACAGCGTTGCGTCTGTCATAGATTAGTCAATACTGGAGGAATTGTTCATTCCTCTTAAGAAAATGATGTTGGACCATAGCGTCATAATCTAAATAAGAAGGGGTAACATCATATCCCCCTCTCGTGGGGCTATACCAAGATAATTAGCCACACGGGTCGCATAAATTCCTCCAAATAAGCCTCCAGCCCTACCGTTGTTATGCAACCTACGTGCAACTGTTGCCCCCAAGTTGTAATCTTTATTTCCTAACACAGCACTCTTGAGAACACTAAGATCAGGGACACACATATGACATGCTTCATCTTTACCGTTAATGCGTCTACCAATGAAGAGAGCAAAATAATGTATAGCAGGAAACTGAATGCTCCCTATGGTAGCCTGTGCAATATCTCTAGATTCTCCCACAGTAATACTAGCAAGAAAATCTCTAAATTCAGATTTGTGGGGATCATTAATATTACCCCACTGCGGAAGTTTGCAAGCAGTTGTAAAATCCTCTAACTCCATGGTATAAGATGTATCATAGATATCAAATAGGACACTCGGAGAATTAAGTGTACATTTATATTTAAACCTCCACACAAATGAATCAGTCAATTGATAGTACTGAGGACACTTATCTTGTAAGAAGTCCTCCAAATCAGCATTATGCACATACGTGTCAAATTCCTTCTTAAAGCCTGCTTCGACCATAAAATCGTCGGATGGCCACTCACAAGCTCGTACATCTGCGTCCCTCGGTAACTCAACGTCTTGCTCACGTATAGCAATCCTGGGCCCTTTCTTCACCGAGGAACCACCTTGGTACATTCTCCTAGACATAATTCTTTTCTGAAAAACTTCTGAAATTTTAGTAACTTCAAAATAAAAGTGAATAAAACTAAACATAGCAACTACTCCTACAAGTGCCTAGAGCCTATATCATGCATTAGAATTACTTGGGACCTCATAAATTTGGCATGCAAGCTCAAGAACATGGTCACCTATGCAACAAAAATTTGCAATGAATAAAGCACTAGAACAAAAACTAATTGGACCAATGGAGGAGTCACATACCAAGTAACAATCTCCCAAAGCAGTTTTGTGAATGGAGCTTTGAGCAAGGAGATCGAAAATCGCAGCAAAATGAGCTAGAACTCGTGCTTGAGTTGGATGGGGATTTTTTTGGGAAGAATATGGAGTGTGTGGTTGCTGGTATAAGTGGAGGGGGGCCACCAGGGGCCCACGAGACAGGTGGCGCACCCAGGGAAGGTGGGCGCGCCCTCCACTCTCATGGCCTGGTGCTTACCCCTCCTGAAGTGTTTTTAGTGCCTAAAATCCTCAAACATTCCATAAAAAATCATACTAAATTTGCAAGGCATTTGGAGCACTTTTATTTTCGGGATATTTTTTATTGCACGAATAATTCAGACAACAGATGGATAATACTAATTTTGCTTTATTTATTCTAAATAACAGAAAGTAAAAAGAAGGTTCAGAAGGTTGTGCCTTCTAGTTTCATCCATCTCATGATCATCAAAATGAATCCACTAACAAGGTTGATCAAGTCTTGTTAACAAACTCATTCCGAATAACACGGAACCGGAGAAATTTCGAATAACACTAAGTTACCTCAATGGGGATATGAACATCCCCAAAAATAAGAATATCATACTTTTTCTTGACAATAGGAAGAGGAAATTCAAAACCTCCAATAATGATAGTGGGAACTTTTCCATTAGAATTGATGCTATGAACTTGAGATTGTTTCCTCGGGAAGTGTATCGTATGCTCATTACCATTAACATGAAAAGTGACATTGCCTTTGTTGCAATCAATAACAGCCCATGCAGTATTTAAAAAGGGTCTACCAAGGATAATCGACATACTATCGTCCTCGGGAATATCAAGAATAACAAAGTCCGTTAAGATAGTGACATTTGCAACTACAACATGCACACCCTCACAAATACCGACAGGTATGGCTGTTGACTTATCAGCCATTTGCAAAGATATTTCAGTAGGTGTCAAGTTATTCAATTCAAGTCTATGATATAAAGAGAGAGGCATAACACTAACACCGGCTCCAAGATCACATAAAGCAGTTCTAATATAATTTCTTTTAATGGAGCATGGTATAGTTGTAACCCCCGGATCTCCAAGTTTCTTTGCTATTCCACCTTTAAAATTGTAATTAGCAAGCATGGTGGAAATCTTAGCTTCTGGTATCTTTCTTTTGTTTGTAATGATATCCTTCATATACTTAGCATAGGGATTTACTTAAGCATATCAGTTAGGCACATACGTAGGAAGATAGGTCTAATCATTTTAGCAAAGCGCTCAAAATCCTCATCATCCTTTGACTTGGATGGCTTAGGAGGAAAGGGCATGTGTTTCTGAACCCATGGTTCTCTTTCTCTACCGTTCTTCCTAACAACAAAATCTCTCTTATCATAACGTTGATTCTTTGATTGTGGGTTATCAAGATCAATAGCAGGTTCAATCTCTACATCATTATTTTTGCTAGGTTGAGCATCAACATGAACATTATCATTAACATTATCACTAGGTTCGTGTTCATCACCTGATTGTGTTTCAGCATCAGAGATAGAAATATCATTGGGATTCTCAGGTGTGTCTACAACAGGTTCATTAGAAGCATGCAAAGTCCTATCGTTTTTCTTTTTCTTCTTTTTAGAAGAACTAGGTGCCTCTAAATTGTTTCTCTGAGAATCTTGCTCGATTCTCTTAGGGTGGCCTTTAGGCCTGAGTCATTCTACCAGTTCTAGTAGCCACTCTAACAGCAAAGTCAGGTTTATTATTTAATTCATCGAGCAAATCATTTTGAGCTTTAAGTACTTGCTCAACTTGAGTAGCAACCATAGAAGCATATGTGCTAACGAGTTTAAGTTCACCTTTAACTCTAGACATGTAATCACTCAAGCGTCCTATTTCGAAAGCATTATTCTTTAACTCTCTACCAACATATGCATTAAAAATTTCTTGTCTAGCCATAAAGTCATCAAATTCATCTAAGCATGGGCTATGAAATTTAGTAGAGGGGATTTCAACTTTATCATATCTATAGAGAGAATTTACCTTTACTACCTGTGTCGGGTTATCAAGACAAAGTGTTTCTTCAATAGGCGGTATATTAAGACCACGTATTTCTTCAATAGGTGGTAAATTTTTAACATCTTCAACTTCTATACCTTTTTATTTCATTGATTTCTTTGCCTCTTGCATATGTTCAGGACTGAGAAATAAAACACCTCTCTTCTTCGGAGTGGGTTTAGGAATAGGCTCAGGAGTTGGCTCACGAAGAGTCCAATTATTTTCATTAGTCAACATATTATTCAATAGTAATTCAGCTTCGTCGACTGTTCTTTCCCTGAAAACACAACCAGCACAACTATCCAAATAGTCCTTGGAAGCATCGGTTAGTCCATTATAAAAGATATCAAGTATTTCATTTTTCTTAAGAGGATGATCAGGCAAAGCATTAAGTAATCGGAGAAGCCTTACCCAAGCTTGTGGGAGACTCTCTTCTTCGATTTGCACAAAATTATATATTCCTCGCAAGGCAGTTTTTTTCTTATGAGCAGGGAAATATTTAGCAGAGAAGTGATAAATCATATCCTGGGGACTACGCACACAACCAGGAGCAAGAGAATTTAACCAAGTCTTAGCATCACCCTTTAATGAGAACGGAAATATCTTAAGGATATAAAAATAGTGAGACTTCTCATCATTAGTAAACAGGGTGGCTATATCATTTAACTTGGTAAGATGTGCCACAACAGTTTCAGATTCAAGGCTATAAAAAGGATCAGATTCAACCAAAGTAATAATCTCAGGATCAACAGAGAATTCATAATCCTTATCGGTAACACAGATAGGTGAAGTAGCAAAAGCAGGGTCAGGTTTGATTCTAGCATTGAGAGACTGATGCTTCCATTTAGCTAATAATTTCTTAAGATCATATCTATCTTTACAAGCAAAGATAGCTCTAGAAGCTTCCTCTTCCATAACATAACCCTCAGGAACAACAGGTAATTCATAATCAGGGGGAGAACTTTCATCATCACTATCATCAATAATAGCATCTTCAATAATTTCATTCTCTCAAGCCCTAGCAAGTTGTTCATCAAGAAATTCACCTAATGGCAAAGTAGTATCACGCACAGAAGTAGTTTCATCATAAGTATCATGCATAGTAGAAGTGGCATCATCAATAACATGCAACATATCAAAATTCATAGCAGTAACAGGTTTAGGTGTCGCAAGCTTACTAATAACAGAAGGAGAATCTAGTGCAGAGCTAGATGGCAGTTCCTTACCTCCCCTCGTAGTTGAGGGTGAAGTCTTGGTTCTTTCGTATTTCAAGTTCTTCATAGTGATCAACAGATATAAATCCCAAGTGACTCAAAGAATAGAGCAATGTTTCCCGGCAACTGTGCCAGAAATTAGTCTTGATAACCCACAAGTGTAGGGGATCGCAACAGCTTTCGAGGGTAAAGTATTCAACCCAAATTTATTGATTCGACACAAGGGGAGCCAAAGAATATTATTGAGTATTAGCAGTTGAGTTGTCAATTCAACCACACCTGGATAACTTAGTATCTGCATCAAAGTATTTAGTAGCAAAGTAGTATGATAATAAAGATAAGGGAAAATTTTGTTTTTGCCACTCCAGATTTTTCCAATTTTCCTTATGCCACTCTAGGTTTTGACATTTTACTTTTACCACTCTTAGTTTTTGACAATTATCACAATTGCCATTCCCGTGGCAAAAACAAAATTTTCAAAGTGGCAATTGTGATAATTGTCAAAACCTAAGGGTGGCAAAATGAAATAAAATTATTTTGCTTTTGCCACGGAATGGCAATTGTGATAATTGTCCAAAACTAAGAGTGGGAAAAGTGAAATGTCAAAACGTAGAGTGGCATAAGAAAAATTGACAAAATCTAGAGTGGCAAAAACAAAATTTTCCCTAAAGATAACAGTAGCAAAAGTAATATTTTTGGGTTTTGTAGTGATTGTAACAATAACAACGGAAAAGTAAATAAGCAAAACACAAGATGTGAAAAGCTCGTAGGCATTGGATCAGTGATGGATAATTATGTCGGATGCGATTCCTCATGTAATACTATAACATAGGGTGACACAAGATTAGCTCCAGTTCATCATTGTAATGTAGGCATGTATTTCGAATATAGTCATACGTGCTTATGGAAAAGAACTTGCATGACATCTTTTGTCCTACCCTCCCGAGGCAGCGGGGTCCTAGCGGAAACTAAGGGATATTAAGGCCTCCTTTTAATAGAGAACCGGAACAAAGCATTAGCACATAGTGAATACATGAACTCCTCAAACCACGGTCATCACCGAGAAGTATCCTGATTATTGTCACTTCGGGGTTGTCGGATCATAACACATAATAGGTGGCTATAGACTTGCAAGATAGGATCAAGAACACACATATATTCATGAAAACATAATAGGTTCAGATCTGAAATCATGGCACTCGGGCCCTAGTGACAAGCATTAAGCATAGCAAAGTCATAGCAACATCAATCTCAGAACTTAGTGGATACTAGGGATGAAACCCTAACAAAACTAACTTGATTACATGGTAAATCTCATCCAACCCATCACCGTCCAGCGAGCCTATGATGGAATTACTCACGCACGGCGGTCAGCATCATGAAATTGGAGATAGAGGATGGTGTAACACTCCAAAAAATTTATTTGGTTTTTATTAAATTCTTTATTTGATTTAAAGGAGGTTATTTGAATTTTTCTAAAGAGGGGCTCTCCTTCTCAATTCTTTTTTATAACAAATATTTTTTTATGAGTTCTTCTCAATATTGATTTTGGTCTTGAGAGTTTTTCAACATGTGTTGGGTCAACACAAATAATCTTGGGTTGTTTTAATATTTCTTTATTAAAAAGAGTCCCTATAAATTATGGGTTTATTCCTTCCCACTCAAATTTTTTTTCTCTTGCCATGACCTTTGTTGAAAACTTCCTTCCAAACCCACCTCCCTACTTTGGGTCAAGCCAAACCTCCAATTCCAGAAAGTTTCAATCTCTTTTAGATTTTTATTCTATTTATTTTATCCTCAAATCATTTTCTGTCATTTATTTTGGACCTTGGTGGCTTACAAAGGAACTGCCAGATTTCTTTTGAGTTTTGGTCCCAAATAAACTCCTATGGCTAGTCCTTAGTACCCTCAACCTAGATCCATCAAGATCTGCTAGTCCATAGTTCAAATTTTTCAAAATTTGCTTGCTGCAAGTTTGGACCAGATTTGCCATTTTTGGTGAAATTCATTTGTTTTCTTTTCATAAAAATTTGAGATAAACCAGGCAGCCTCTAGATGCATCAAGAGATCACCTCACCAAGTCCCAACTCCAGAAAATTTTTCCTCATGCCCAAAACATTTCGTTGAACAGCTGGCGTGCACTGTTCTCAGAGTTTCAGTGATCAGTTTCAGTCGTCAGTGTCGTTTTCTTCAGAGCCGCATGTCGATCTCGCCAGTAACTGCAGTGGCGCCATGCTCCCTGTTCCTCCTTCTTATCCATCGCACCGCATGATCGTTTGGATGGGCGCAAGCGTCGGTGGCGACGTGTCTCGCCAACGCCGGCGTCTTCCGCGGTGGCAGAACCGCCCGTGGCGGTCAGCAGGGGCCAGCCCTACCATTCGGCGCCGTCCAGCACCGCCCATTCCACCAAAAGCCTTCACGTGGCCGTCCTCTTCCCCGTGCGTGCTGCAGCACAATCATCATGGCCAGAGAGGCGTAGAGCACGCTCTCTGCCGCGGACGAGCCCGTGAGGCTGTTCCGTTGAAGGCCTGGAGTATCGCCCAAGTCGTACCGAGATTAGCCTCTGGATGGAACCAGTAGACCAATCCGCAGCTACCCAGTCACCTAAACCTCCAGCCCGACCAATACCTCGCTGTAACTGCTCACCGGAGATACCCCGTTCTCGGCAATCGCCTCGGACCGGCTATAAAAGGAGGCATCGAGATCGTTCTCGACCCAGCACTACCCCTCTGCCTCGCCAGAACTGCGCCCAGCCACTAGGAGGACCTCGAGGGGGCCTTCTTCTCCGACTCCGGCCGCCCCGATCCGCCTCGGGCTCCGGCAAGATCCTCTCTGCCCTCCTCGGCGAGATCCATCACCGCCCGAACTACCGTCCACCGGAGTGAAGGCCGCCATCGACGTGGTGCTCGCCGGCGACCAACTCCACCATCCACAAACGCGGGAGAGCTCCGTGAGTCCGTAGGTACCCTCCACTCCCCCTGCCTCGCCGTGGATCGACGCCGGCGACCACCGCAAGCCTTGGGCACCGGCGGGACTCTGTTTTGGTTTCAAACCTGACGGGTGGGACCCCCTCATCAGCTTTTTCTCTTTTTTGAAACGTTTTCTGAAAGCGCCTTTGGGAAAAATACGTTTTCTAACTGAGACATTTTCTGTCTTTTTGAAACTAGCCCCTGGAAAGTTTCTGTTTAATCACAGATTAGTCCCTGAACTAAAACCCTTATAACTTTTAAACAAAACATGATTTTTAGTTGATTCTTTTTCTGTCATCTTTATTTTTCTATCTAGTTTTTTATCATATTTATTTGATAACTATTTGGAACAACTTTTATGCACGCTCGGTATTTACGTTAGTATCTGATTTTTTTATAACGTAGATATCGAAGGAGGTGACGGAACCGCAAACTTCACCGAGCTAGACTCCGACTACTCCGAACCAGGCAAGCATGTTTGAACCTTTGATATGATGAGTGTATTGCATGTTTTCTTGAGTAGTGTTCTCATGGCATGTTTATATAAGCATTAGTGAATGTTATATTGCATGCAAGGAAAGCTACAAGTGAGCTTCAAAATTTGATGTGTTCATATGATGGTGAGATAACCTGATCATGTGGTGGCATGATAGGTTGCAAGCTGGTATTGTTGAAGCATGCCAGTCTTATGTCAACCGTTTAACTCCAGTATTAACGTGGATCAAGTCATGTTCCCGTTCGTCCTTTCTTTTGTGATGCCACATGTCTTCTGCAAAGAATGCGGTCTAGTCAGTTGCAAACCTCTTTCCTTGTACACACCAAATAGAGGGGCCGCGATGAGGGTTCCATGGCCCTGGATTAAACCCCGTCATCCGGTCAGGGGGCATGGGTGTTTCCGGTTGGGACCGAGAGGGGGGCACCCCTTAGAGCATGCGATATAAATTTGATCCCATGCTACTCGAGGTTGTGGCCTCCCCGTCTTAAAGTTTTACTTGAATGTTGCCTAGGGTGATTCCTGGCAGCGGAATGTGGAATGGGTGTGTACTGGTTAGATGTGTTTCTTCTAAAATACCGTAAACGGAACTAGTCCTTTGTGACTACGGAAATCCGTTGGCTGTGGGTAAAGAGTACAAATCTGCAGAGTCAAAACCATTCAAGTAACCGTATCCATGGTCAAGGACTGGGATCAACATCTCAATGTCAGTGTCAGTGTCAGTCTCAACGTCCGTCTCATTGACAGTCTCAGTGTCAGTTTCAGTGACAATCTCCGGTGAATAAACATGCGTGGTAAACCCGGCTGAATGTTATTCCTGTAGATGGACTAACCCGTTTATTATTATGTACAGAGTGTTTCCTTGGGATGATTTAAATTCATGAGCTACTTGAATTTGAATGGTGAAATATAAGACCTTTATGTAATGTCGCTTAGACGTCCGACTGTGGCATTCTCGTTATTTACTTTTGGTATAAGCCCTTTATGTGATTTCACTCAGACGTCCGACTGTGGCATCCTCGTTAATTACTTTTGATATAAGCCCTTTATGTGATGTCGCTCAGATGTCCAACTGTGGCATTCTCATTATTTACTTTCAATATAAGCCCTTTATGTGATGTCGCTCAGACGTCCGACTGTGGCATTCTTGTTATTTACTTTTGATATAAGCCCTTTATGTGATGTCGTTTAGACGTCCGACTATGGCATCTATGTTATTTACTTTCATTATAAGACCTTTTCGAGAATGTCGCTTAGACGTCCGACTGTGGCACGCACTGTCATTTCCATTTCAATATAAGCCCTTTATCTGGTGTCGCCCTAACGCCCGACTACGGCATGTTAATTTATTTTTATCCTTTCAAGGAGTCGCTTCAAACACCCGATCGGTCTTCAGTTATTTTTTTTGGGATTTCAGGAGGACCACCGCGTGACTTCCTTTTTATTTAACATGTCGTGCAAATTTATTATCTGAGTGTGCATTACTAATCTGCTCATGTGCATCATGTTTGCATTTGTTATATCTTATGTCCAAACTATCTTGCGAGTACATTCAAAGTACTCACCCGGCTTGTTGATTTGGCCAGATGTTGACGAAGTCAATCTTATGGATGAAGAGTACAATAGCGAGTCCGACGCCTAGAGGAGTCCCAGTCAGTCTCGTGCGATCCTGGAATTGGTCACTTGTATCATATACGCTTCCGCTACCCGAATAAAATCATCGAGCCTCACTCCCACGCTCGATGAGCTGTAAGATTTAGGAGTCATGTCACCCACTTCACTGTGACATATCCACCACCACTTTTACTATGAGTCAGTAGTTATGCCACCATACGCTTGTGCCATATCCGCCTTTATGTATATAATACCGGCGTGCTTGTAATAAATTGTTGAGCAGCCTCAGCTCAACCTTGTATAATATTTAGTACTTCTGGATTTCTGTATCAAGGATTTGTCTACTAGTAAGGGAGATTTTCCTATACTGGTCTGATCAAATGGTCGATTTTTCAATATTTTTTTTTTGAAAAACCGGTCCTGACAGATGGTTGATGATGACGACGGCGACGAATCCTCCTCTCCAGAGCCCCGAACGGACTCCGGATCAGCCCTCCCGAGAGAGATTAGGGCTTGGCGGTGGATCCGTGTTGTAAAACATGATGAAACTTTCTCTCTGATTTTTTTCTCCGTGAAACGGAATATATGGAGTTGGAGTTGATGTCGGTGGAGCCTCTGGGGGCCCACAAGACAGGGGGCGCGCCCAGGGGGGTGGGCGTGCCCCCACCCTCATGGACAGGGTGTGGGGCCCCTGGTCTTGATTCTTTCGCCAGTATTTTTTATGTTTTCCAAAAAGTGCCTCTGTGGATTCTTAGGACATTCCGAGAACTTTTGTTTTCTACACATAAAACAACATCATGGCAGTTCTGCTGAAAACAGCGTCAGTCCGGGTTAGTTTCATTCAAATCGTGCAAATTAGAGTCCAAAACAAGGGCAAAAGTGTTTGGAAAAGTAGATACGTTGGAGACGTATCACTCAGCTAGCATGACTCTAATATCACCATCTTCATATCTCAAAACAATCATAAAGAATCAAACTTCTCATAGTATTCAGTGCACTTTTATGAAAGTTTTAATTATATCCATCTTGGATGCCTATCATATTAGGACTAATTTAATAGCCAAAGCAAACTACCATGCTGTTCTAAAAGACTCTGAAAATAATATAAGTGAAGCATGAGAGATCAATAATATCTATAAAATAAAACCACCACCGTGCTCTGCAAGATGTAAGTGAAGCACCAGAGCAAAATTATTTAACACAAAAGATATAAGTGAAGCACATAGAGTATTCTAATAAATTCTGATTAATGTGTGTCTCTCCCAAAAGGTGGGTACAGCAAGGATGATTGTGGTGAACTAAAAATCAAAGACTCAAATCATACAAGACACTCCAAGCAAAACACATATCATGTGGTGAATAAAAATATAGCTCCAAGTAAAGTTACCGATGGACGAAGACAAAAGAGGGGATGCCTTCCGGGGCATCCCCAAGCTTAGGCTTTTGGTTGTCCTTGTATTTTACCTTGGGGTGCCTTGGGCATGCTCAATCTTAGGCTCTTGCCACTCCTTGTTCCATAATCCATCAAATCCTTACCCAAAACTTGAAAACTTCACAACACAAAACTTAACAGAAAATCTTATGAGCTCCGTTAGTATAAGAAAACAAAACACCACTCCAAGGTACTGTAATGAACTCATTCTTTATTTATATTGGTGTTAAACCTACTGTATTACAACTTTTCTATGGTTCATAACCTCCGATACTAGCCATAGATTCATCAAAATAATCAAACAACACACGAAAAAGCACAATCTGTCAAAAACAGAACAGTCTGTAGTAATATATATGAAACGTATACTTTTAGAACTCCAAAAATTCTAAAATAAATTTCTGGACGTGAGGAATTTATCTATTAATCATCTTCAAAAATAATCAACTAAATAGAACTCTCCAGTAAAAAGTTGCAGCTAATCTCGTGAGCGCTAAAGTTTCTGTTTTTTACAGCAAGATCAAAAATACTTCACTCAAGTCTTCCCAAAGGTTCTACTTGGCACAAACACTAATTAAAACATGAAAACACATCTAACCAGAGGCCATATAAATTATTTATTACTAAACATAACCAAAAAGCAAGAAACAAAAATAAAATTGGGTTGCCTCCCAACAAGCGCTATCTTTTAATGCCCCTAGCTAGGCATAAAGGCAAGGATAGATCTAGGTATTGTCATCTTTGGTAGGCAATCCATAAGTAGCTCTCATAATAGATTCATAAGGTAATTTAATTTTATTTCTAGGAAAGTGTTCCATGCCTTTCCTTAACGGAAATTGGAATCTAATATTCCCTTCTTTCATATCAATAATTGCACCAATCGTTCTAAGGAAAGGTCTACCAAGAATAATATGACATGAAGGATTGCAATCTATATCAAGGACAATGAAAAGTTTCAAGAATAATCATCAAATTCACGGAAACCTAACATATAACACAAAGTTTTTGGAATCATGGAAACGCTAGCACCCAAATCACACAAAGCATAGCATTCAAGATCTTTAATTTTAATTTTAATAGTAGGTTCCCACTCATCATAAAGTTTTCTAGGGATAGAAACTTCCAATTCAAGATTTTCTTCATAAGATTGCATTAAAGCATCAACGATATGTTTGGTAAAAGCTTTATTTTGACTATAAGCATGCGGAGAATTTAGTACGGATTGCAACAAGGAAATACAATCTATTAAAGAACAATTATCATAATTAAATTCCTTGAGATCCAAAATAGTGGGTTCATTGCTATGTAAAGTTTTGACCTCTTCGATCCCACTTTTACCAATTTTTGCATCGAGATCTAAAAACTCTGGATCATTGGGACACCTTTTAACTAAAGTTGACTCATCTCCAGTCCCATCATTATCAAGATTCATATTGCAAAACAAAGATTTAATAGGGGACACGTCAATCACTTTTAGATCTTTATGCTTATTATCATGAAAACTAGAAGAACACGCTTTCATAAAGCAATCTTTCTTAGCACGCATCCTAGCGGTTCTTTCCTTGCACTCGTCAATGGAAATTCTCATAGCCTTGAGATACTCATTGATATAATGCTTAGGTGGAATAGATCTAAGTTTCAATTAATCAACATCAAGAGAAATTCTATCCACGTTCCTAGCCAACACGTCAATCTTAGGCAATTTTTCTTCAAGCAAAGCATTGAAATTCTTTTGAGAAATCATAAATTCTTTAACACTAATCTCAAAATCAGAGGGCATCTTATTAAAATTTCCATAAGATTTGTTGTAGGAATTACCATAATTATTAGAGGAATTACTAGGATACAACCTGAAGAATTAAAGTTTCCTCTATAAGCGTTGTTACCAAAGTTGTTCCTACCAACAAAATTCACATCCATAGATTCATTATTATTCTCAATCAAAGTAGACAAAGGCATATCATTGGGATTAGAAGAAACACTCTTATTAGCAAACAATTTCATAAGTTCATCCATCTTTCCACTCAAAACATTAATCTCTTCAATTGCATGCACCTTTTTACTAGCTGATCTTTCAGTGTGCCATTGAGAATAATTAACCATAATATTATCTAGGAGTTTAGTAGATTCTCCTAAAGTAATTTCCATAAAAGTGCCTCCCGCAGCCGAATCTAAAACATTTCAAGAAGCAAAGTTCAATCCGGCATACATTTTTTTGTATAATCATCCATAAGTTCAAACAATGTGTAGGGAAATTACGTATCATTAATTTCATTCTCTCCCAAGCTTGTGCAACATGTTCATGATCAAGTTGCTTAAAATTCATAATATCGTTTCTAAGAGAGATGATTTTAGCGGGAGGAAAATACATAGAGATAAAAGCATCTTTGCACTTATTCCAAGAATCAATACTATTTTTAGGCAAAGACGAAAACCATGTTTTAGCACGATCTCTAAGAGAAAAAGGAAATAGCTTCAATTTATGAACATCTTTATCCACATCTTTCTTCTTTTGCATATCACACAGATCAACAAAGTTGTTTAGATAGGTAGCAACATCTTTACTAGGAAGGCCGGCAAATTGATCTTTCATGACAAGATTCAGCAAAGCATCATTAATTTCACAAGATTCAGCATCGGTAAGAGGAGCAATCGGAGTGCTAAGAAAATCATTATTGTTGGTATTGGCAAAGTCACACAATTTAGTATTATCTTGAGCCAACGCGAAAAGCAAGCAATCCAACACACAACAAACAAGAAGCAAGCAAAAAAAGAGGCGAACGGAAAGAGAGGGAGAATAAAACAGCAAGCGTGAAGTGTGGGAGAGGAAAACGAGAGGCAAATGGCAAATAATGTAATGCGAGGGATAAGAGTTTGTGATGGGTACTTGGTATGTCTTTACTTGTGCGTAGACTCCCCGACAACGGTGCAAGAAATCCTTCTTGCTACCTCGTGAGCATGCATTGGTTTTCCCTTGAAGAGGAAAGGGTGATGCAGCAAACTAGCGTAAGTATTTCCCTCAGTTTTTGAGAACCAAGGTATCAATCCAGTAGGAGGTCACACGCAAGTCCCTCGTACGTACACAAACAAATAAGAACCTCGCAACCAACGCGATAAAGGGGTTGTCAATCCCTTCACGGCTACTTGCAAAAGTGAGATCTGATAGAGATGATAAGATAATATTTTTGGTATTTTTATGATAAAGATTAAAAGTAAAGATTGAAAAATAAACAGTGATAGAAATAGCTAGTTGACGGGAGATTAATATGATGGAGAATAGACCCGGGGGCCATAGGTTTGACTAGTGGCTTCTCTCAAGATAGCATAAGTATTACGGTGGGTGAACAAATTACTGTCGAGCATTGATAGAAAAGTGCATAATTATGAGAATATCTAGGCATGATCATGTATATAGGCATCACGTCCGTGACAAGTAGACCGACTCCTGCGTGCATCTACTACTATTACTCCACACATCGACCGCCATCCATCATGCATCTAGAGTATTAAGTTCATAAGAATAGAGTAACACATTAAGCAAGATGACATGATGTAGAGGGATAAACATAAGCAATATGATATAAATCCCATCTTTTTATCCTCGATGGCAACAATACAATACATGTCGTTTCCCCTTCTGCCACTAGGATCGAGCAACACAAGATTGAACCCAGAGCTAAGCACTTCTCCCATTGCAAGAAAGATCAATCTAGTAGGACAAACCAACCTGATAATTCAAAGAGACTTGCAAAGATAACACATCATACATAAAATAATTCAGAGGAGATTCAAATATTATTCATAGATAATCTTGATCATAAACCCACAATTCATCGGATCTCGACAAACACACCGCAAAAAGAGTTACATAGAATAGATCTCTAAGAAGATTGAGGAGAACTTTGTATAGAGATCCAAAGAGAGAGAAGAAGCCATCTAGCTAATTACTATCGACCCGAAGGTCTGAGGTAAACTACTCACACATCATCGGAGATGCTATGGTGTTGATGCAGAAGCCCTCCGTGATCGATTCCCCCTCTGGCGGAGCGCCGGATAAGGCCCCAAGATGGGATCTCACGGGTACAGAAGGTTTGCGGCGGTGGAAATAGGGTTTTGTGGTGCTCCTGGATATTTTCGGGGTACATGGGTATATATAGGAGGAAGAAGTAGGCCGGTGGAGCTACGATTGGCCCATGAGGGTGGGGGGCGCTCCCAAGGGGCAGGCGCGCCTCCCTGCCTCGTGGCCTCCTTGATGATTTCTTGACGTCCACTCCAAGTCCTCTGGATCATGTTTGTTCCAAAAATAACTCTCCCGAAGGTTTCATTCCGTTTGGACTCTGTTTGATATTGCTTTTCTGCTAAACACTGAAATAGGCAAAAAAATAGCAATTTGCACTGGGCCTTGGGTTAGTAGGTTAGTCCCAAAAATAATATAAAAGTGCTTCGTAAAGCCCATTAAACATCCAAAACAGATAATATAATAGCATGGAACAATAAAAAATTATAGATATGTTGGAGACGTTTCAGAGACGTATCAGATGGCAAAGTGAACAAAGGTATATTTGATATACATGTTATTGATGTGTACTTTACTAGTGTTCATAGTAGCCCCTCGGTACTTGATACCGGTTCAGTTGCAAAGATTTGTAACTCGGAAGAGGAGTTGAAAAATGAACAGATGCTAGTTGAGGGCGATGTGACGATGTGTGTTGGAAGTGATTCCAAGGTTGATAATATCACCATCGCACACTCCCTTTACCTTCGGGATTAGTGTTGAACCTAAAATAAATGTTGTTTGGTGTTTGCGTTGAGCATGAATATGATTGGATCATATTTATTGCAATACAGTTATTCATTTAAGTAAAAGAATAATTGTTATTTTATTTACATGAATAAAACCTTCTGTGGTATTACACCCAAGGTGAATGGTTTATTGAATCTCGATTGTATTCATACACATATTCGTAATATTGATGGCAAAAGATGCAAAGTTTGTAATGATAGTGCAACATACTAGTGGCATTGCCGTTTAGGTCATATTGGTGTAAAGCGCATGAAAAAACTCCATGCGGATGGACTTTTTGAATCACTAGATTATGAATCATTTGATGCTTGTGAACCATGCCTCATGGGCAAGATGATTAAGACTCCGTTCTCCAGAACAATGGAGCAAGCCTCTGACTTATTGGAAATAATACATACCGATGTATGCGGTCCGATGAGTGTTAAGGCTCGCGGCGGGTATCATTATTTTCTAACCTTCACAGATGATTTGAGTAGATATGGGTATATCTACTTAATGAAACACAAGTCTGAAACATTTGAAAAGTTCAAAGAATTTCAGAGTGAAGTTGAGAATCATCGTAACAAGAAAACAAAGTTTCTATGATCTGATCGCGTAGGCGAATATTTGAGTTACGAGTTTGGCCTTCATTTAAAACAATGTGAATAGTTTCACAACTCACGCCACCTGGAACACCACAGTGTAATGGTGTGCCGAACGTCGTAATCGTACTTTATGAGATACGATGCGATCTATGATGTCTCTTACCGATTTACCACTATCATTTTGGGGTTATGCATTAGAGACAGATGCATTCAAGTTAAATAGGGCACCATCTAAATCCATTAAGACGACACCGTACAAAATGTGGTTTGGCAATAAACCTAAGCTGTCATTTCTTAAAGTTTGGGGCTGCGATGCTTATGTGAAAAAGCTTCAACCTGATAAGCTCGAACCCAAAACGGAGAAATGTGTCTTCATAGGATACTCAAAAGAGACTGTTGGGTACACCTTCTATCACAGATCCGAAGGCAAGATATTCATTGCTAAGAGTGGATCCTTTCTAGAGAAGGAGTTTCTCTTGAAAGAAGTGAGTGGGAGGAAAGTAGAACTTGATGAGGTAATTGTATCTTCTCCCAAATTGGAAAGTAGTTCATCACAAAAAACAGTTCCAATGATTCCTACACCAATTAGTGAGGAAGCTAATGATGATGATCATGAAACTGCACATCAAATTACTACCAAACCTCATATGTCAACCAGAGTACGATCCACACTAGAGTGGTACGATAATCCTGTTCAAGAAGTCATGTTACTAGACCATGACGAACCTACGAACTATGAGGAAGCGATGATGAGCCCAGATTCTGCAAAATGGCTTGAGGCCATGAAATCTGAGATAGGATCCATGTATGAGAACAAAGTGTGGACTTTGGTGGACTTGCCCGATGATCGGCAAGCCATTGATAATAAATGGATCTTCAAGACGAAGATGGACGCTGATGGTAGTCTTACTATCTACGAAGTTCAACTTGTTGCAAAAGGTTTTTGACAAGTTCAAGGTCTTGACTATGATGAGATTTTCTCACTCATAGTGATGCTTAAGTCTGTCTGAATCATGTTAACAATTGCCACATTTTATGAAATCTGGCAAATGGATGTCAAAACTGCATTCCTTAATGGATTTCTTGTATATGATGCAACCAGAAGGTTTTGTCGATGCTAAAGATGCTAACAAAGTATGCAAACTCCAGTGGTCCATCTATGGACTGGTGCAAGCATCTCGGAGTTGGAATATACGCTTTGATAAGGTGATCAAAACATATGGTTTTATACTGACTTATGGTGAAGCATGTATTTACAAGAAAGTTAGTGGGAGCTCTGTAGCATTTCTGATATTATATGTGGATGACATATTGTTGATTGGAAATGATATAGAATATCTGGATAGCATAAAAGGATATCTGAATAAGAAGTTTTCAATGAAAGAGCTCGGTGAAGCTACTTATATATTGGGCATCAAGATCTATAGGGATAGATCGAGGCGCTTAATATAGACTTTCACAAAGCACATACCTTGACAAGATTTTGAAGAAGTTGAAAATGGATCAGTCAAAGAAAGGGTTCTTGCCTGTGTTGCAAGGTGTGAAGTTGCGTAAAACTCAAAGCCCGACCAAGGCAGAAGATAGAGAGAGAATGAAAGTCATTCCCTATGCCTCAGCCATAGGTTCTATAAAGTAGGACATGTTGTGTACCAGACCTATTGTATACCTTAGCATGAGTTTGGCAAGGGAGTAAAATAGTGATCTAGGAGTATATCACTAGACATCGGTCAAAATTATCCTTAGAGGACTAAGGAAATATTTCTTGGTTATGGAGGTGATAAAAGAGTTCCTCATAAAGAGTTACGTTGATGCAAGATTTGACACCAATCTGGATGACTCTGAGTCTCGATCTGGATACATATTGAAACTAGGAGCATTTAGCTAGAGTTTCTCCGTGCAGAGCTTTGTAGACGCAGAAATTTGCAAAATACATATGGATCTGAATGTGGTAGACCCGTTGACTAAACCTCTCTCACAAGCAAAACATGATCACACCTTAGTACTCTTTGGGTGTTAATCACATGGCGATGTGAACCAGATTACTAACTCCAATAAACCCCTTGGGTGTTGGTCACATGGCATTGTGAACTTTGGGTGTTAATCACATGGTGATGTGAACTATTGGTGTTAAATCACATGACGATGTGAACAAGATTATTGACTCTAGTGCAAGTGGCATACTGAAGGAAATATGCCCTAGAGGCAATAATAAAGTTGTTATTTCTATTTCCTTTTATCATGATAAATGTTTATTATTCATGCTAGAATTGTATTAACCGTAAACTTAATACATGTGTGGATACATAGACAAAACACAGTGTCCCTAGCGAGCCTCTACTAGACCAGCTCGTTGATCAAAGATGGTTAAGTTTTCTAACCATAGACATGAGTCGTCATTTGATGAACGGGATTACATCATTAGAAGAATGATCTGATGGAAAAGACCCATCCTTTAGCTTAGCATAATGATTGTTAAGTTTTATTGCTATTGCTTTCTTCATGTCATATAATATTCCTTTGACTATGAGATTTTGCAACTCCCGGATACCGGAGGAATACCTTGTGTGCTATCAAACATCACAACATAACTGGGTGATTATAAAGATGCTCTACAGGTATCTCAGAAGGTGTTTGCTGGGTTGGCATAGATCGAGATAAGGATTTGTCACTCCGAGTATCAGAGAGGTATCTCTGGGCCCTCTCGGTAATGCACATCATGATAAGCCTTGCAAGAAATGTGACTAATGAGTTAGTTATAGGATGATGCATTATGGAATGAGTAAAAAGACTTGCCGGTAATGAGATTGAACTAGGTATAAAGATACCGATGATCGAATCTCGGGCAAGTAACATACCGATGACAAAGGGAATGACATATATTGTTATGTGGTTTGACTGATAAAGATCTTCATAGAATATGTCGGAGCCACTATGAGCATCCAGGTTCCACTATTGGTTATTGACCGGAGATGTGCCTCGGTCATGTCTACATAGTTCTTGAACTCGTAGGGTCCGCACGCTTAATGTTCGATGATGATTTGTATTGAGTTATGTGACTTGATGACCGAAGTTTGTTCGGAGTCCCGTATGAGATCACGGACATGATGAGGAGTCTTGAAATGGTCGAGAGTTAAAGATTGATATACTGGAAGGTTATATATGTACATCGGAATGGTTCTGATATGGTTCGGGGATTTATCGGAGTACCAGGAGGTTATCGGAACCCCCCCGGAAAGTTATTGGGCCTATTGGGCCATAGTGGAGGAGAGGAGGCAGGCCACGTGAGGAGGTGCGCCCCCCCCCCTTGCCCAAAAAAAATTGGACTAGGGGAGGGGGCGCAGCCCCCCTCTTTCCTTCTCCCTCTCTCTCCCTTCCCCTTTCCCTCTCCGGTGGAAGGAAGGAGGGGGGGGGGGCGAATCCTACTTGGACTAGGAGTCCAAGTAGGACTCCCCCTTGGCGCGCCCTCCTTGGCCACCGGCCTCTTCCTCCCCCTCCTTTATATACGTGGCCAGGGGGCACCCGAAAGCACAACAAACAATCTCTTACCTGTGTGCGTTCCCCCCTCCATAGTTTAACACCTCGGTCATATCGTCGTAGTGCTTAGGCAAAGCCCTGCACCGGTAACTTCATCATCACCGTCGCCACGCCATCGTGCTGACAGAACTCTCTGATACGTCTGCAACGTATCTATAATTTTTTATTGTTCCATGCTATTATATTATCTGTTTTGGATGTTTAATGGGCTTTAATATGCTCTTTTATATTATTTTTGGGACTAACATATTAACCGGAGGCCCAGTGCCAATTTCTGTTTTTTTGCCTATTTTAGAGTTTTGCAGAAAAGGAATACCAAACGGAGTCCAAACGGAATGAAACCTTCGTAATGATCTTTCTTGGACCGAAAGCAATCCAACAAACTTGGAGTTGAAGTTGGGAACTCCATGAGGCGGCCACGAGGCAGGAGGGCGCGCCCAGGGGGGTAGGCACGCCCCCACCCTCGTGGGCCCCTCGTAGCTCAACCAACGTACTTCTTTCTCCTATATATACTCTTGTACCCTTGCAACATTAGGGGGAGCCACGAAACCACTTTTCCACCGCCGCAACCTTATTATTTGGTTCTTCTCTGAATTCTTATATTATTTGGTTCTTCTTTGAATTCTTATATGGATGATTTGATATCTTTGCAAGTCTCTTCGAATTATCGGTTTAGTTTGGCATACTAGATTGATCTTTCTTGCAATGCTAGAAATGCTTAGCTTTGGGTCCAATCTTGTGGTGTCCTTTCCCAGTGACAGTAGGTGCAGCAAGGCACGTATTGTATTGTTGCCATCGAGGATAAAAAGATGGGGTTTATATCATATTGCTCGAGTTTATCCCTCTACATCATGTCATCTTGCTTAATGCGTTACTCTGTTCTTATGAACTTAATACTCTAGATGCATGCTGGATAGCGGTCGATGTGTGGAGTAATAGTAGTAGATGCAGAATCGTTTCAATCTACTTGACACGGATGTGATGCCTATATTCATGATCATTGCCTTAGATATCTTCATAACTATGCGCTTTTCTATCAATTGCTCGACAGTAATTTGTTAACCCACAGTAATACATGGTATCTTGAGAGAAGCCACTAGTGAAACCTATGGCCCCTGGGTCTCTTTCTTATTATATTGCATCTCTTTTATTTACATTGCATCTCGTTTACTATTTTGCAATCTTTACTTTCCAATCTATACAACAAAAATACCAAAAATATTTACTTTACTATCTCTATTAGATCTCACTTTTGCGAGTGACCGTGAAGGGATTGACAACCCCTTTATCGCGTTGGTTGCAAGGTCCTTGATTGTTTGTGTAGGTACTAGGTGACTTGTGCGTTGTCTCCTACTAGATTGATACCTTGGTTCTCAAAACTGAGGGAATTACTTATGCTACTTTGCTGCATCACCCTTTCCTCTTCAAGGGAAAACCAACACATGCTCAAGAGGTAGAAAGAAGGATTTTTGGTGCCGTTGCCAGGGAGATCTATGCCAAGTCAACACATACCAAGTACCCATCATAAACTCTTCTCCCTCGCATTACATTATTTTCCATTCGCCTCTCGTTTTCCTCTCCCCCACTTCACAAAATTTGCCCTTTTCTTTCGCCCTTCTTTCGTTCGATCTTGTGTTACCATGTGTCTTCTTTTTGCTTGCATCTTTGCTTGCTAAAAGTTTATGGATCCTCATCCACTCGATAATCTCTTTAATACATCCAATTATGATGAACCTATTGCTAGTGAGTTGAGTGCACTAGATTATCTTTATGAAGCTTTGCTTGAAATTCATGAATCTAAAAATTGTGATGAAGAAATATATGAAGTGATTCATGATAGCTCCTTGAATAAAAAGCATGACTGCAATGGTTTTACTATAAATTCTATTTGTGTCAATTGTGCTAATAACATGCAAAGCACTAAGCTTGGGGATGCTAGTTTTGCTATGTCCACTACTTGTTGCAATGATCATGATTGGGGTGATTCTTCTTATAATCTTGAAAATTTATTTACGCCCCATGATGAATATGAGATTGATAATAATGTTTGCAATAATATTCAAAGTGGGTTTGGAAGAGTGCAACTTTAGATCCCACATATTTCGATGATGTTCAATCTTATGTAATTTTTGATAAAAGTGGGTTTGGAGAGGTCATGGCTTTAGTTAATGTTAATCCCACTATCTTGGAAGAGTGTCAACTTTGCATACATGTGGATCATGTTAATAATATGTTTCGTGGTAGCTATATTGTTGAATTTGCTTATGCTCCTACATGTAATTATTATGAGAGAGGAAAATATGGTTGTAGAAATTTTCATGTTACTAAATTACCTCTCGTTATGTTGAGATTGCAATTGTTTCTTTCCGCTTCCTTGCATATGCTAGTTTTGCTTGCCTTGATAATTTGTTTGCCTTTAAGATGCCTATGTATAGGAAGTATGTTAGACTTAGATGTGTTTGTCACATGTTTTATGATGCTCTCTTTGTGCTTCAATTCTTGTCTTTCATGTGAGCATCATTGAAATCTCTTCGCCTAGCTAGGGGCGTTAAATGGTAGCGCTTGTTGGGAGGCAACCCAATTTTATTTTTGTTCTTTGCTTTTTGATCCTGTTTAGTAATAAATAATTCATCATGCTACTGTTATGATTGTGTTTTTTGTGTTTTAATTAGTGCTTGTGCCAAGTAAAGCCTTTAGGATCTTCTTGGATGATAGTTGTTTCATCTTGCTGAAAAAGACAGAAACTTTGTGCTCACGAAAATAATTTTCATAAATAACAGAAAAGAGATTTTACCCTGATTATTTTTGCAGAATATAAATATACAAATTACCCTGGTCATCCTAACTTGGTAGAATTTTTGGAGTGCCAGAAGTATTCGAACTACAGATTGCTACAGACTTTTCTGTTTTTGATAGATTCTGTTTTTCGTGTGTTGTTTGCTTATTTTGATGAATCTATGAGTAGTATCGGGGGTATGAAACATAGAGAAGTTGGAATACAGTAGGTTTAACACCAATATAAATAAATAATGAGTTCATTACAGTACCTTAAAGTGGTGGTTTGTTTTCTTATACTAACGGAGCTCAGGAGTTTTCTGTTGTGTTTTGTGCTGTGAAGTTTTCAAGCATTTGGGTAGATTTGATGGATTTTGGAATAAGGAGTGGCAAGAGCCTAAGCATGGAGATTCCTAAGGAACTCGAAGGTAAAATTCAAGGACAACCAAAATCCTAATCTTGGGGATGCCCCGGAAGGCATCCCCTCTTTCGTCTTCGTCTATCGGTAACTTTACTTGAGGCTATATTTTTATTCACCACATGATATATGTTTTGCTTGGAGCGTCTTGTATGATTTGAGTCTTTGCTTTTTAGTTTACCACAATCATCCTTTCTGTACACACCTTTTGGGAGAGACACAGATGAATCAGAATTTACTAGAATACCCTATGTGCTTCACTTATATCTTTTGAGCTATATAATTTTGCTCTAGTGCTTCACTTATATCTTTTTAGAGCACGGTGTTGGTTTTATTTTATAGAAATTATTGATCTCCCCTGCTTCACTTATATTATTTCGAGAGTCTTTTAGAACAGCATGGTGATTTGCTTTGGTTATAAAATTAGTCCTAATATGATGGGCATCCAAGATGGGTATAATAAAAACTTTCATATAAAGTGCATTGAGTACTATGAGAAGTTTGATTCCTTATGATTGTTTTGAGATATGAAGATGGTGATATTAGAGTCATGCTAGTAGAGTAGTTGTGAATTTTAGAGATACTTGTGTTAAAGTTTGTGATTCCCGTAGCATGCACGTATGATGAACCGTTATGTGATGAAGTTGGAGCATGATTTATTTTTTGATTGTCTTCCTTATGAGTGGCGGTCGGGGACGAGCGATGGTCTTTTCCTACCAATCTGTCCCCCTAGGAGCATGCGCGTAGTACTTTGTTTCGATGACTTATAGATTTTTGCAATAAGTATGTGAGTTCTTTATGACTAATGTTGAGTCCATGGATTATACGCACTCTCACCCTTCCACCATTGCTAGCCTCTCTAGTACCGTGCAACTTCTGCCGGTACCATAAACCCACCATTTACCTTCCTCAAAACAGCCACCATACCTACCTATTATGGCATTTCCATAGCCATTCCAAGATATATTACCATGCAACTTTCCACCATTCCGTTTATTATGACACGCTCCATCATTATCATATTACCTTGCATGATCATGTAGTTGACATCGTGTTTGTGGCAAAGCCACCATCCATAATTTTTTCATACATGTCACTCTTGATGCATTGCACATCTCGGTACACTGCCGGAGGCATTCATATAGAGTCATATTTTGTTCTAAGTATTAAGTTGTAATTCTTGAGTTGTAAGAAAATAGAAGTGTGATGATCATCATTATTAGAGCATTGTCCCGTGTGAGGAAAAAAAAGAGGCCAAAGAAGCCACTGAAAAAAGGGGAGGGCAAAGAAACCAAACAAAAAAAAGAGAAAAAGAGAGAAGGGACAATGCTACTATCCTTCTTCCACACTTGTGCTTCAAAGTAGCACCATGATCTTCATCATAGAGAGTCTCTTATTTTGTCACTTTCATATACTAGTGGGAATTTTTCATTATAGAACTTGGCTTGTATATTCCAATAATGGGCTTCCTCAAAATGCCCTAGGTCTTCGTGAGCAAGCAAGTTGGATGCACACCCACTTAGTTTCTTTTGTTGAGCTTTCATAAATTTATAGCTCTAGTGCATCCGTTGCATGGCAATCCCTACTCACTCACATTGATATCTATTGATGGGCATCTCCATAGCCCGTTGATACGTCTAGTTGATGTGAGACTATCTTCCTCCTTTCTGTCTTCTCCACAACCACCATTCTATTCCACATATAGTGCTATGTCCATGCATCACGCTCATGTATTGCGTGAAGATTGAAAAAGTTTGAGAACATCAAAAGTATGAAACAATTGCTTGGCTTGTCATCGGGGTTGTGCATGATTTAAATATTTTGTGTGATGAATATGGAGCATACTTGTCGGTGTACTAGAGTAGGGGTAACCTAGTATCCCGAACTTGTGCACGGGCAGTTGCAGCGCCCCGCGGCAAGGCTTGCCGGGTGACCGCCAAGGTCCTCCGTGGTTCCTTTGGAGCCATTCAAGAACAAAGTATTCAAGCCAAGGAGACAAGGCCCCGGCAAGAGGAGCTTGCCGGGAAAGCCAACCAAGGCATCCCAAGGAACTTGCCGTGACGCACCATGCGTCCCGGCAAGGCCCGGTGGGCGACAAGCTTCCGGGCGCGGCAAGACAACGGCCGCGGCAAGGCGCTTGCCGCGGCAGGCAACCACTCTGTACCCACGCTCCAGCACATCCACCAACGTGTCGCCTTGGGGTCTTTCCAGACGCGCGTGGCGAGAGGCTGTGCAGCCAGCGGTGCGCGGTGGCATGCGACGCTGACAAGATTGCCATCGTGGCAAGCGGTGGCGCCCCTGACGGTCCCTTTCTGCACTATTTGGGCGACGCAGATGGGCATTTAATGCCTTTGTCCCCTGCCGTCAGGGTTAGGTAGGATGCACTATACAGGTAGCTGTACCAACCACCCCTCTTTTTCCACTTTTACCCTTGTCTACTTTGCCACCTGTCGGTGACCCCTTGAGCATATAAAAGGAGGCCCATGCGCAACGTAGAGGGGGTTCGGTTCGGAAACCAGAAAACACTCACACTCGGTCTCGTTAGCAGCTCAAGTGTACTGTAGTACTCAGCGCTCCTAAGCAAGAACTCAATACAATCAGACAAGCAGCAGTAGAAGTATTATCTCTCCGGAGAGCTCCGAAGCTGGGTAAACTGCTCGTGTGTCTCACCTCGATCCGCTCTTCGTGCGATCTCCGCCCCCCGCCGAACCGAAAGGGGCTCGGTCCGCCGGTCCCCATAGGTGTTCGTGGATCAGCTTCCCCGACATCTTTGGCGTGCCAGGTAGGGGGCGTCGAGTTTGTGTGAACCTGATCCGGCGTGCACACGAGCCAGATCTTCATCTTCTTCATCGACATGCCACCGAAGAAGAAGACTTCGGCGTCAGCTGTTCCGTCCATGTCGATCCCACCATCACCGGAGCAATCGGGCGGTGGGGTAGACACCGGCGGAAGAACGGACATCGACGAGGGAGCTCACGACGCTGCCAGGTCCAAGGACAAGGCTGCGTAGACCTCGGCGTCCGTGCATGTTCCACGCCCATCTCAGGAGGCGCAGGACCGACAGCGTCATGGTATTCGCAGTACCATACGTTTGTTGGACCAAGATCGAGCTGGTGGATCTCGGGGCGCTCAAGACCAGCATGCACGCCAACGTGCTGGCACGAGCGAGGCATGGTCGCCTGGACGGGATACTGCTCCTTCTAACATAGTTAGGAGTCCGAGCATATCCCGATCCTTGCATTGTTCGCCACTGCCTCCCACCACTCCGGCAGAAGCTTTGGCGCGAGCTCAACTACTCCTGGATTACCCTCCAACGGAAGACAAGATCGACGGATGGAGGGCCACCATTTAGAGTCTCATCGGCTTCGCCAACGGCGACACTCCGCGGCAGCCGAGTACATCGCTGCAGCGGCAGGACCGCCAGGAACGAGCCGGTGGCGACGAAACCGGTGGGGGTGCAACCACCATGCACTCTCCACCCCGAAGGCCAAGATCGCCGACTCGTCGGATCCACCTCGACAGCAACTCCACCGCATCATCGGATCCACGAGCTCGCCGCGATCAGCGCCAAGTTCTTTATCCTGACGATACAGTTCAAGCAGATACACCAGCCAGCTCAAGCTCTCCAGACGATCCATTTATCCTGGCCATTTTCGGTCTGGGGGTTCGACATCCTCGGCCCCTTTCCCCGAGCTGTCGGGGGCTTTGAGTACTTGTATGTTGCAATCGACAAGTTCACAAAGTGGCCGGAAGTGGAACCAGTGAGGAAGGTGACAGCACAGTCAGCAGTCAAGTTCTTCAGGTCGATTGTTTGCCGCTTCGGGATCCCTAACAGGATCATCACCGACAACGGCACGCAATTCACGAGCCGCACCTTCATGCAATACGTCCAAGATCTTGGCGCCAAGGTCTGCTTCGCTTCTGTTGCTCATCCAAGAAGCAACGGTCAAGCGGAGAGGGCTAATGCTGAAGTGCTGCGCGGGCTCAAGACCAGGACTTTCGACAGGCTGTGCAAGTGTGGAAGGAACTGGATCGAGGAGCTGCTGGTGGTTCTTTGGTCAATCAGAACGACACCAAATCAAGCCACTGGCCAGACACCTTTCGCTCTAGTCTATGGAGCAGAGGCAGTTCTCCCCACGGTACTCGTATACGGGTCACCTCGAGTGCTCGCTTATGATGAGCTTGAGCAAGAGCAGTTGCGACAAGATGACGCGCTGCTCCTTGAGGAGGACCGTCTTCAGGCTGCTGTACGAGCTGCTCGATACCAGCAAGCTTTGCGCCTCTACCATAGCCGCAAAGTTAATGCCAGAAGTTTCGAGAAAGGCGACCTTTTTCTTCGGCGCGTTCAGTCCGCCAAGAATTCCAACAAGTTGACGCCAAAGTGGGAAGGCCCTTACCGGGTGAAACGAGTCACTAGGCCTGGCGCAGTCCTCTTTGAGACCGAAGATGGCATTCCGGTGAGCAACTCCTGGAACATTGAGCATCTTCGTAAGTTTTACCCGTAAGGCGCGGTTGCCGGAACCTGTTCCGGCAACCACCTTTTGTGCAAGTCTTGCCGATGCTGCATGTAATCCTTTGTGCAAAGCCGGGCGCAGAACCCGTGCATAAGTAAAGTTCATGTGCTCCGCACATCTTGTCAATTTCATGCTTTCTACTTTCTTTGCATGCGTTATCTGACACTTTGTGCAGCACCTACCCCCGGTAAGCAATAATGAGCCGTAAGGCTCCATATCTTTATTTTCTCTTTTTTCTTTCTCTCAAAAAGGAAAGGAAGGTTCCCTCGCACACAAGTTTGTCGGGGGGAAAGGAGAAGATAATGGTGTGGACCAGGCGTCGTTCAAGCAAGTTTTTGCCTTACCGGAAAGCAAGTGACAGAAAAGCTAAGTTGCCAAAGTTTGAGCAATCAGTTTTTAAATTTTTAAGTTATCTTCCTCGAACGACCATACTTTGTATGGAAAACCTGTGCGCGGAGGAACCAACTCGTAGCTAGTTGCGCCCTTACTTTGTTTCGAGTCTCCTCAACAACTTAAGTGAGCTGCGACTAGTTGCGACAAGGTTTCTTGTCGGAAGCGGCACCGCCAGCAGGCTGCTGACGTCCCGCACTCAGCGCTCGCGGCTCAGGTGCCTGCACCGACAAGTTCCCTAAAAGCGTAGGGCAAAAACATACAAAGGAAGGAATCAAGTAAAGGAAATAACATAGCAATCTCTACCCAAAATAGAGTTATATTACAAGATAACTTGTCGTAGCTCTAATAGATTGTTCTTATAACATGACCAGCAGCGACAAGAAAAAGAGAAAACGGGCGGCCTAATCTACGCGATCGCCCTCAACCCTCTTGATCTCACTCACCTTGTACACAATGGGTGCGACAAGGGCCTTGAGCGCTTCCAGATCAACATCCGGAGGCAGGTACCTGAGGACGTTGGTGAGGTTGAGGCCTGGGTTGCAGAAGGCCACCTTCTGAAGAACTCCCGCGCAGATCTTGCGCGACTCGTCGGCCAGCTGCTTCGGGATCTTCTCCCGGAGTCGCTGGAGTGCCGTCGCCACGCCTTTGAAGAACAAGGTGAGCTTGGCGCTGGGTCGGAGGTGCTCATCGGAGGAGTACCCGAGATCCTCCATCCCCAGCTGCGCCAGCTCCCCGTCGATGGCTGCGACAACATTCACCAGACCCTCGGTCCAGTGTTCCACAGTCTCCCTAAAAGTATCTTGGGCGGCAGCAGCACTCGCCAGCAGCGCCTCGTCGGCCTTGATCTTCTCCGACAAGGACACCTCCCGCTCCCTGGCGCCGTCCAGCGTCTGAGTCAAGGTAGCCAGCTTCAACTCGAGATCTGCATTGGAATCCTTGGTGGTGCTGAGCTCCTTGCTCCTCTCAGCGAGAAGGCCCTGTAGCTCACCATGAGCGGCAGCGTCCTTCTCGCGCTCATGCTTGAGCGCGGCAAGCTCCTCGCCGCTCGCCCTGTGATCGGCCTCCAGCTGCGCCACCTTCGTCTCCAGCTCCTTCTTGGCGGCCTCGGCAGCTGCGGCAGCGTCCTTTGCTTCCTTGAGAGCCCTGCCAATTTCTTGCTCGTGCGCGGCAAGCTCCTCCTCGTGGCTGTCAAGGTTGACTTTGCGCTACGCCAACTCTCCTTCCTGCGCAAATAGATTTTCGGCGACAAGCCATTGCTTCTCTTCAACTTTAGCCTTCTCGAGGAGGAAGGCTTTCCGCTCCTCGAGAAGTTGCTCCCACTCCTCCGCCAGGGACCGGAGGGCTTCCTGTCTGAGACCCCGGAGCTCCTCCACCCGCTTCTCGATGTCCACTCCCGCCTTCGCGACAAGTGCTTCTCGGGATGCCAGCTTGGCTTGTCGGGCGCGGTAGAGCGACAACAGCTTCCGCAACAACCGCTCCTCCTCAGGCTCGTCGCTGCTGCTGCTTGGCGCGTCGACCAACGTTAGCCCAGCGGAGGCGAGCACCTCTCCATCCAGAATCTCTCCTTCGTCCGGAGAGATGGGCGAATTGCCCCTGTTTCCCCTGCTTATAAAGAGGGAGGGGGCGGACATTTCGTCCTTCCGAATAAATAAACCACCCACGATCTCTCCCACGACGCCGCATTCGACGCGTGCTGTTGGGGGAGGGCGCGGTGGATACGGAGTAAGATACGGCGTAATCCAGGCCGCGCGTGCCCGTGCCCTGTTTTGGGCCTGGCCCAACAACGCTCGGCACCGTGTGTGGCCCAGGCCCGGGGGCTCCTATCGGTGTACTAGAGTAGGGGTACCCTAGTATCCCGAACTTGTGCATGGGCAATTGCAGCGCCCCGTGGCAAGGCTTGCCGGGTGACCGCCAAGGTCCTCCGTGGTTCCTTTGGAGCCATTCGAGAACAAAGTATTCAAGCCAAGGAGACAAGGCCCCGACAAGAGGAGCTTGCCGGGAAAGCCAACCAAGGCATCCCAAGGAACTTGCCGCGACGCGCCATGCGTCCTGGCAAGGCCCGGTGGGCGACAAGCTTCCGGGCGCGGCAAGACAACGGCCGCGGCAAGGCGCTTGCCGCGGCAGGCAACCACTCTGTACCCACGCTCCAGCACATCCACCAACGTGTCGCCTTGGGGTCTTTCCAGACGCGCGTGGCGAGAGGCTGAGCAGCCAGCGGTGCGCGGTGGCATGCGACGCTGACAAGATTGCCATCATGGCAAGCGGTGGCGCCCCTGACGGTCCCTTTCTGCACTATTTGGGCGACGCAGACGGGCATTTAATGCCTTTGTCCCCTGCCGTCAGGGTTAGGTAGGATGCACTGTACAGGTAGCTGTACCAACCACCCCTCTTTTTCCACTTTTACCCTTGTCTACTTTGCCACCTGTCGGTGACCCCTTGAGCATATAAAAGGAGGCCCATGCGCAACGTAGAGGGGGTTCGGTTCAGAAACCAGAAAACACTCACACTCGGTCTCGTTAGCAGCTCGAGTGTACTGTAGTACTCAGCGCTCCTGAGCAAGAACTCAATACAATCAGACAAGCAGCAGTAGGAGTATTATCTCTCCGGAGAGCTCCGCAGCTGGGTAAACTACTCGTGTGTCTCGCCTCGATCCGCTCTTTGTGCGATCTCCGCCCCCCGCCGAACCGAAAGGGGCTCGGTCCGCCGGTCCCCATAGGTGTTCGTGGATCAGCTTCCCCGACAATACTAGACTATATGATTTTGTAGGGATAACTTTCTTTGGCCATGTTATGTTGAGAAGACATGATTGCTTTGTTAGTATGCTTGAAGTATTATTGTTTTTTATGTCAACATTCATGCCACAATAAATAAAATTACATTGACAATTATGTTAGGTAGCATTCCACATCAAAAATTCTGTTTTTATCATATACCTACTCGAGGACGAGCAGGAATTAAGCTTGGGGATGCTTGATACGTCTCCAACGTATCTATAATTTTTGATTGTTCCATGCTATTATATTATCTGTTTTAAATGTTTAATGGACTTTAATATGCTCTTTTATACTATTTTTTGGACTCCTATTAACCGGAGGCCTAGTGCCAATTTCTGTTTTTTTGCCTATTTTAGTGTTTTGCAGAAAAGGAATACCAAACGGAGTCCAAACAGAATGAAACCTTCACGATGATCTTTCTTGGACTGAAAGCAATCCAGAAGACTTGGAGTCGAAGTCTGGAACTCCACGAGGTGGCCACAAGGTAGGAGGGCGCGCCCAGGGGGGTAGGCACGCCCCCCACCCTCATGGGGCCCTCGTAGCTCCACCGACGTACTTCTTTTGCCTATATATACTCTTATACCCTAGAAACATCAGGGGGAGCCACAAAACCACTTTTCCACCGCCGCAACCTTCTGTACTCATGAGATACCATCTTGGGGCCTTTTCCGGCGATCTGCCGGAGGGGGAATCGATCACGAAGGGCTTCTACATCAACACCATAGCCTCTCCGATGAAGCGTGAGTTTTTTACCATAGACCATCGGGTCCATAGTTATTAGCTAGATGACTTCTTCTCTCTCTTTGATTCTCAATACAAAGTTCTCCTCGATGTTCTTGGAGATCTATTCGGTGTAATACTCTTTTACGGTGTGTTTGCTTAGATCCGATGAATTATGGATTTATGGACAAGATTATCTATGAATATTATTTTGTTCTTCTCTGAATTCTTATATGCATTATTTGATATCTTTGCAAGTCTCATCGAATTATCAGTTTAGTTTGGCCTACTAGATTGATCTTTCTTGCAATGGGAGAAGTGCTTAGCTTTGGGTTCAATCTTGCGGTGTCCTTTCCCAGTGACAGTAGGGGCATCAAGGCACGTATTGTATTGTTTTTTATTGTTGCCATCGAGGATAAAAAGATGGGGTTTATATCATATTGCTTGAGTTTATCCCTCTACATCATGTCATCTCGCTTAATGCGTTACTCTGTTCTTATGAACTTAATACTCTAGATGCATGCTGGATAGCGGTCGATGTGTGGAGTAATAGTAGTAGATGCAAAATCATTTCGATCTACTTGACACGGATGTGATGCCTATATTCATGATCATTGCCTTAGATATCTTCCTAACTATGTGCTTTTCTATCAATTGCTCAGCAGTAATTTGTTCACCACCGTAATACATGCTATCTTGAGAGAGGTCACTAGTGAAACCTATGGCCCCCGGTCTCTTTCTTATTATATTGCATCTCTTTTCTTTACATTGCATCTCGTTTACTATTTTTTAATCTTTACTTTCCAATCTATACAACAAAAATACCAAAAATATTTACTTTACTATCTCTATTAGATCTCAGTTTTGCAAGTGACCGTGAAGGGATTGACAACCCCTTTATCGCGTTGGTTGCAAGGTTCTTGATTGTTTGTGCAGGTACTAGGTGACTTGCGCGTTGTCTCCTACTAGATTGATACCTTGGTTCTCAAAACTGAGGGAAATATTTACGCTACTTTGTTGCATCACCCTTTCCTCTTCAAGGGAAAACCAACACATGCTCAAGAGGTAGCAAGAAGGATTTGTAGCGCCGTTGCAGGGGAGATCTATGCCAAGTCAAGACATACCAAGTACCTATCATAAACTCTTCTCCCTCCCATTACATTATTTGCCATTCGCCTCTCGTTTTCCTCTCCCCCACTTCACAAAATTTTCCCTTTTCTTTCGCCCTTCTTCTGTTCGATCTTGTGTTACCATGTGTCTTCTTTTTGCTTGCATCTTCGCTTGCTAAAAGTTTATGGATCCTCATCCACTCGCTAATCTCTTTAAGAGATCCAATTATGATGAACCTATTGCTAGTGAGTTGAGTGCACTAGATTATCTTTATGAAGCTTTTCTTGAAATTCATGAATCTAAAAATTGTGATGAAGAAATCTATGAAGTGATTCATGATAGCTCCTTGAATAAAAAGCATGGTTGCAATTATTTTACTATAAATTCTATTTGTGTCAATTGTGCTAACCTTGGGGATGCTAGTTTTGCTATCTCCACTACTTGTTGCAATGATCATGATTGGGGTGATTCTTCTTATAATCTTGAAAATTTATTTAGGCCCCATGATGAATATGAGATTGATAATAATGTTTGCAATAATATTGAAAGTGGGTTTGGAAGAGTGTCACCTTTAGATCCCACGTATTTGGAGGATGTTCAATCTTATATAATTTTTTATAAAAGTGGGTTTGGAGAGGTCATGACTTTAGTTAATGTCAATCCCACTATTTTGGAAGAGTGTCAACTTTGCATACATGTGGATCGTGTTAAGAATATGTTTTGTGATAGATATATTTTTGAATTTGCTTATGATCCTACATGTAATTATTATGAGAGAGGAAAATATGGTTGTAGAAATTTTCATGTTACTAAATTACCTCTCATTATGTTGAGATTGCTATTGTTTCTTTCTGCTTCCTTGCATATGCTAGTTTTTGCTTGCCTTGATAATTTGTTTGCCTATAAGATTCCTATGCATAGGAAGTATGTTAGACTTAGATGTGTTCGTCACGTGTTTTATGATGCTCTCTTTGTGCTTCAATTCTTGTCTTTCATGTGAGCAACATTGAAATCTCTTCGCCTAGCTAGGGCAGTTAAACGATAGCGCTTGTTGGGAGGCAACCCAATTTTATTTCTGTTCTTTGATTTTTCCTCATGTTTAGTAATAAATAATTCATCATGCTACTATTATGATTGTGTTTTTTGTGTTTTAATTAGTGTTTGTGCCAAGTAAAGCCTTTAGGATCTTCTTGGATGATAGTTGTTTGATATTGTTGAAAAAGACAGAAACTTTGTTCTCAAGAAAATAATTTTCATAAATCACGGAAAAGCGATTTTACCCTGATTATTGTTGCATAAGATTAATATACGAATTACCCTAGTCATCCTAATTTGGTAGGATTTTTGGAGTTCCAGAAGTATTCTAACATTACAGATTGCTACAGACTGTTCTATTTTTGACAGATTCTGTTTTTCGTGTGTTGTTTTCTTATTTTGATGAATATATTAGTAGTATCAGGGGGTATGAACCATAGAGAAGTTGGAATACAGTAGGTTTAAAACCAATATAAATAAAGAATGAGTTCATTACAGTACTTAAAGTGGTGGTTTATTTTCTTATACTAACGGTGCTCACGAGTTTTCTGTTGAGTTTTGTGTTGTGAAGTTTTCAAGCATTTGGGTAGATTTGATTGATTTTGGAATAAGGAGTGGCAAGAGCCTAAGCATGGGGATTCCCAAGGAACCCGAAGGTAAAATTCAAGGACAACCAAAAGCCTAATCTTGGGGATGCCCCGGAAGGCATTCCCTCTTTCATCTTCGTCTATCGGTAACTTTACTTGAGGCTATATTTTTATTCACCACATGATATGTGTTTTGCTTGGAGCATCTTGTATGATTTGAGTCTTTGATTTTTTTAGTTTACCAAAATCCTTGCTGTACACACTTTTTGGGAGAGACACGCATGAATCGGAATTTATTAGAATACTCTATGTGCTTCACTTATATCTTTTGTGCTATATAATTTTGCTCTAGTCCTTCACTTATATCTTTGCATAATTTTGCTCCAGTCTGCATCATTGCTACTATCATCTTTCAACTTAGTTTTCTCTAGGAACATATCAAAAATAAAATAGGGGAGCTATACGCGAGCTATTGATCTACAACATAGATATGCAAATACTATCAGGACTAAGTCATGATAAATTAAGTTCAATTAATCATATTACTTAAGAACTCCCACCTAGATAGACATCCCTCGAGTCATCTAAATGATTACTGTCGGTGCACAAAAGTAGGGGCTCTCTTTTGTGCCCCTTTACCTGTGCAGGGGCAGTCAGAGCCACCCCCGCGACCACACTTAGCAAGGCAGATGAGGGAAGCAGAAGTGCAAGGCTACCAGAGCAGTGCTCCAACCAAGGGCACAGAAGACGAAGTGATCACACAGGCTTCCTCCCGGCAAGACCCTCGGCGGGGCGGTCTACACAGCCCCGGTAAGAACCTTGCCGAGGCAGCTCGCCCAACACCAACATCGCAGCCACCCTTGAGCCTGAGAGTTCCGACACCATCGACCGCATTGGAACCAAGGCTCGGGAAGTGCCATCATGGTGGCATGCAGATCTTTGTGAAGATGGAGAGCCTACAAATCCTAGATGAGGACTAGAAGACAAGACAACCGCAAGGCTCCTTGCCGAGGATGCCCACGAGGCCCCGACAAGGCACCTTGCTGAAAACACCGGTCAGGCCCCGGCAAGGCTCTTGCCGGGGGCGCTCACAAGGCCCCGGCAAGACCCTTGCCGGGATATACGTGAGACCGTGGCAAGACCTTGCCGCCCCATCGCTGCCCCAGCTCGGCGGCCAACCCACCAACTGAAGCAAGTACCCATGTGGCAATACGTGGATACTAATCCAAGTAGCCAAACACCTGCGTGGTGGCATACAGATATTCGCGAAGACCCTACCACCACGCCAACTCAGCAGCCTGCCAGCCTACGTGGCGCTGCATGCCTCGTTGGCCTGGACACGTGTTGGAGCAAGGCGGAGCGGCGACGGACGGGATGGGCCTCGTTACCGCCCCCGATAAAGCAAGTGAACACCTAAGTAGCGCATTTAATGCACTTTGTCCTGTAATGATAGGTGATAAGCTTGTACAGTGTATACCTTTCCACCTCCTGTGTGCCACTGTGGCAGCCCCTTTTGACAATAAAAGGAGGCCCTAGGCGTACTGAAGAAGGATTCAGATCTGTTGGACGACACACGCACCGTAGCTAGTTGAAGAACCCAAGAACACTCAAATATACATCAAAGTAGGACTAGGGTATTACGCATCCTTGCGGCCCAAACCTGGGTAAACGATCCTCGTGCTGGCTTCTAGACCCGCTCTTTGCACAACCTCGCGCCCGCCAACTCTAGCAAAAGGGATCCCAGTGATCCCATAGGTGTAGTTTCCCCCGACAATTACGTCATCCAAATCAACTAAACCATGTCCGATCATCACGTGAGATGGAGTAGTCTTCAATGGTGAACATCTCTATGTTGATCATATCTACTATATGATTCACGTTCGACCTTTTGGTCTCTAGTGTTCCGAGGCCATGTGTGTACATGCTAGGCTCGTCAAGTTTAACCCGAGTATTCTGCATGTGCAAAACTGTCTTGCATCCCTTGTATGTGAACGTAGAGCTTATCACACCCAATCATCACATGGTGTCTCAGCACGATGAACTGTCACAACGGTGCATACTCAGGGAGAAGACTTATACCGTGAAATTTTAATAAGGGATCATCTGATAATGCTACCGCCAAGCAAAATAAGATGCATAAAAGATAAACATCACATGCAATCAAAATATGTGACATGATATGGCCATCATCATCTTTTGCCGTTGATCTCCATCTCCAAAGCACCGTCATGATCTCCATCGTCACCGGCTTAACACCTTGATCTCCGTCGTAGTGTCGTGGTTGTCTCACCAACTATTGCTTCTACAACTATCACTAACGCATAGTGATAAAGTAAAGCAATTTACATGGCGTTTGCATTTCATACAATAAAGCGACAACCATAAGGCTCCTGCCAGTTACCAATAACTTTTACAAAACATGATCATCTCATACAATAACGTATATCACATCATGTCTTGACCATATCACATCACAACATGCCCTAAAAAACAAGTTAGACGCCCTCTACTTTGTTGTTGCAAGTTTTACGTGGCTGCTACGGGCTTCTAGCAAGATCTGTTCTTATCTATGCATCAAAACCACAATGGTGATTTATCAAGTTTGCTGTTCTAACCTTTAACAAGGACCGACCGCAGTCAAATTTGATTCAACTAAAGTTGGAGAAACAGACACCCGCAAGCCTCCTTTATGCAAAACTAGTTGTATGTCTGTCGATGGAACCAGTCTCATGAATGTGGTATGTAAGGTTGGTTCGGGCCACTTCATCCAACAATACCGCCGAATCAAAATAAGATATTGGTGCTAAGTAGTATGACGATCACCTCCCATAACTCTTTGTGTTCTACTCGTGCATATCATCTACGCATAGACCTGGCTCGGATGCCACTGTTGGGAAACCTAGCTTGCAATTTCAAAAAAAATCCTATGCTCATGCATGATCTATCTAGGAGATTCATCAACGAGAGGGGGAGAGTGTGTCCACTTACCCTCGTACACTGAAAGTGGAAGCGTTTGACAACGCGGTTGATGTAGTCAAACTTCTTCGCGTTCCGAACGATCAAGCACCGAATGTACAACACCTCCGAGTTCGGCACACATTCAGCTCGATGACGTCCCTAGAAATCTTGATCTAGCAAAGTGTCGAGGGAGATTTTTGTCAGCACGACAGCGTGGTGACGGTAATGGTGAAGTGATCCGCGCAGGGCTTCACCTAAGCACTACGACAATATGACCATAGGCTTAAACTGTGGAGGGGGCGCCGTACATGGCTAGGAATCAATGTTGTGTGTTCTAGCAGTGCCCCCCTCATATACATAGGTTGGAGGGGAGGAGAGGCAGCCATGGGGGCGCCCCATGTAGGAGGAATCCTACTTGGGCGCTTCCCAATTCTGCCTCCCCCTTCCATATTCATCCGGAGGGTGAAGGCAGGAGGAGGGACGAGAGAAGGAAGGGGGAGGCCGGATCCCTCCCCTTCCTTTCGCTCTTCTCCTCTTTCCTTCCCCCTATTTTGTTCTACATGGGGCGCACCAGCCCCATAGGGGCTGGTCTTTCCCCAACTTGGCCCATTAGGCCCATGTAGTTGACGGGGGGGATGCCCGGAACCCCTTTGGGTGACCTGATATGTACCCGGTACCCCCAGAACACTTCCGGTGTCCGAATATCATCGTCCTATATGTGAATCTTTACCTCTCGATCATTTCGAGACTCCTAGTCATGTCCGTGATCTCATCCGGGACTTCAAACAACATTCGATCACCAAATCGCATAACTCATATGATACAAAATCATCATCAAACGTTAAGCGTGCGGACCCTACGGGTTCAAGAACTATGTAGACATAACCGAGACACCTCTCCGTTCAATAACTAATAGTGGAAACTGGATGCACATGTTGGTTCCTACATATTCTATGAAGATCTTTATCGGTCAAACCGTAATGACATTCGTCATTCCCTTTGTCATCAGTATGTTACTTGCCCGACATTCGATCATCGGTATCTTCATACCTAGTTCAACCTCGTTACCGGCAAGTATCTTTACTCATTCCATAATACATCATCCCACAACTAACTCATTAGTCACATTGCTTGCAAGGCTTATCACGATGTGCATTACCGAGAGGGCCTAGAGATACCTCTCCAATAATCAGAGTGACAAATCCTAATCTCGATCTATGCCAACCCAACAAACACCTTCGGAGATACCTGTGGAGCATCTTTATAATCACCCAGTTACGTTGTGACATTTGTTGGCACACAAGGTATCCCTCTGGTATTCGGGAGTCGCATAATCTCATTGTCAAAGGAATATGTATAAGTCATGAAGAAAGCAATAGAAATAAAACTTAACGATCATTATGCTAAGCTAACAGATGGGTCTTGTCCATCACATCATTCTCCTAATGATGTGATCCCGTTCATCAAATGACAACACATGTCTATGGTTAGAAAACTTAACCATCTTTGATTAATGATCTAGTCTAGTAGAGGCATACTAGGGACACTGTGTTTTGTCTATGTATTCACACATGTATCAAGTTTCCGATTAATACAATTCTAGCATGAATAATAAACATTTATCATGATATAAGGAAATATAAATAACAACTTTATTATTGCCTCTTGGGCATATTTCCTTCAGTCTCCCACTTGCACTAGAGTCAATAATCTAGATTACGTTGTAATGATTCTAACACCTATGGAGTCTTGATGTTGATCATGTTTTGCTCATGGAAGAGGCTTAGTCAACGGGTGTGCCACATTCAGATCCATATATATTTTGCAAATCTCTATGTCTCCCTACTTGACTTGATCACGGATGGAGTTGAATTGTCTCTTGATGTGTTTGGTTCTCTTGTGAAATCTGGATTCCTTTTCTAAGGCAATTGCTCCAGTATTTTCACAAAAGATTTTCATTGGACACGATGCACTAGGTATTACACCTAGATCAGATATGAACTCCTTCATCCAGATTCCTTCATTTGCTGCTTCCGAAGCAGCTATGTACTCCGCTTCACACGTAGATCCCACCATGATGCTTTGCTTGGAACCGCACCAACTGACAGCTCCACCATTAAATATAAATATGTATCCGGTTTGCGACTTAGAGTCATGCAAAACCGTGTCAAAGCTAGCATCGACATAACCATTTACAACGAGCTCTTTGTCGCCCCCATAAACGAGAAACATATCCTTAGTCCTTTTCAGGTACTTCAGGATGTACTTGACTGCTATCCAGTGATCCATTCCTGGATTACTTTGGTCGGGCTAAACTTATAGCAGGGCACATATCAGGTCTGGTACACAACATTGCATACATGATAGAACCTATGGCTGAGGCATAGTGAATGACTTTCGTTTTCTCTCTATCTTCTGCAGTGGTCAGGCATTGAGTCTGACTCAACTTCACACCTTGTGACATAGGCAAGAACCCTTTCTTTGACTGATCCATTTTGAATTTTTTCAAAACTTTATCAAGGTATGTGCTTTGTGAAAGTCCAATTAAGCGTCTTGATCTATCTCTATAGATCTTGATGCCCAATATCTAAGCAGCTTCAACGAGGTCTTTCATTGAAAAACTTTTATTCAAGTATCCTTTTATGCTATCCAGAAATTCTATATCATTTCCAATCAACAATATGTCATCCACATATAATCTTCTATATCTAAATAGGGGCACCCCACTAGATGATTTCTTGCCTTCTCATGAAGTCACATCACTCGAATTGTTCTAGCCGTTGATGCAACATAGATCGGTGGTCTACAACCGTCTGATCAATAGTTGGACAAAATTATTGAGAGCTGCCACCCTAAGTGAAAATAACGCTTCCTTCTTTCTTCTTCAAACGAACTGGATACACAAAAAGTGCATCCATTCATCTGCGGGTCATCCCCGTGGCATCCCCCCCCCCCGCGCAGACTCCTCTGCTCCCTCGCATGGTTACCTTGATACTATGTCCCTCGGGTGGTTCCTTCATAGTGTGACTGGTCGTTCCCTATGGTGAAGCTCCTTTTCTCGATCTTCTTTGTTACCGCACAATATCTTCTGCACTCTGGTGGAATGGGTTCGTGACTAATAGCATAACAAATTTTATATTTGAAGTTAACGCAATCTGTGGCCTAAATTGTCCAATATGATAAGATTTGATAGTAGCTGTGCGTGTATGTTTGTTCGTGCCTGTGCACAAGGTTGAAGACGACCCTCAAACTGGGCTAAATGAAAAGCAAACGAGGAAGTTGGGCTGGGCCAAGTGTTGAACGGATTGTACGTCTATCTTTAGATATTCGAAGCCCATGGAGAAACAAAGGATATCCCGTAAAAAAACAAATCTCGATTGCCTACTTCTCTGGCGCAGGCACGCAGCCAGCCAGCCACACGAGCCCTCCAGATGCATGCGCCCGTTGAATCCCCTCTCTTTTCATCTTCTTCCATCAAATCTTGCAACAGAAATGGACGCGCTGGGCAGTTGCTCTCCCAATGAGACCCCTCGGTTCCTCTCCCTTAGGCTTCATCGATCCTCATAAATCCTTCGTCTTCTTCCCGTTCAACGGTGCACCTCAGGCTACACCTTCATCCAGTTGTGTGGCCACTCCTCACCATATGACAGTTTTCACTACTGCGTGTTTTGGCTAACTATTGGCGTAAGAGGAGGCCAGAGATTTGACTAACTTTACTTTCCATCCAGCCTTCGCCAACATTTTTATGAAGAAGGTTGGCTGGAGACTCCATCACCATGGATGCCTACATTGCCAACAACAGTAGATGTTATTTGGTTCCCATGAGGATCCAGTTTCTCCACACTGCCTTTAATTCGTTGCTACCCTGAACTCCCTCTATATTTTTGGAACTCCGTTCTATGTTGTATGGACAAGTAAGTGCATTCCTGCTTTGTTTGTGTTACGATAGTGTTTAGCAATTTTTGGATTTGGTAATAGAATTATTTTTCCAGAAGAGAAGGATAGATAGGTCGTTATATACTAGCATGCAGTTAAATTTGCTTCAAAGAAGGGGTACTACTATTAATGATTGTTTATTTGATCTCCAGTCAAGTTGTTTTTCAAAAAACTAATTTGACATGAAATTGCAGATATATCCAGACCAATGCTTGAACTAATCATGTCTCTTTTGTACTCTCGCCGGATATCATATAATACTACTTTCTGCTACAGCTGATATTTGCGTAAATCCGAATGAAACAAATGCTACAGACTCCATAATCTATTCAACAAGAGTAGTGCTATGCACACGACAGATTTGTGCATGATTCTGACATGACATGTCATCTAGACCATTGGATTGCCTCATTTCTTTAATCTGTGTGGCTTTGAAGCAAGTCTTGCACAAATTGTCCATCAACATCGTGTGTACGACACTTTCGATTCAATTATGCAACATTTAAGTTACTTCTTTGCATTGTATGAATTGTGCTTTCAGCTCTATCCTTCCGTATGTGTGTACATTAATTTCAAGTGTACAACTTTCGGATCAATTTAACTTTTTTTCTCTTGGCATAATTTTGGAAGATAATATCAGAACCATATTGTGATAATTAAGAGTATATTGCAAGTTCTCCACCTGCTCTGTATCAAATTTTTGTTATGCCATTTAATTCTCACAGTTTAACTTCATGGAACATGACAGTTTAAACTTTTTCACAAAACACCTCGCCTTATATCATGCCATTTCGTTCAATCATTGCCTTTTTTCTTTGATACACCTAAAGAATTTTAACAAAATACCCCGCTGCAATGTGCGGGGTATCAACTAGTATTAGAAACGCTACAGAGCTCCCACTCATTTTCTTATAAATACACACTTCTCCAGAAGTCTGCATAAAATCATATGCTTTGATCACTTCATCAAAGCGTATATTCTAACTCTGAGATGCTTGCACCAGTCCATAAATTGATCGCTGGAGATTACACACTTTGTTAGCACCTTTAGGGTCGACAAAACCTTCTGGTTGCATCATATACAACTCTTCTTTAAGAAATCCATTAAGGAATGCAGTTTTGACGTCCATTTGTCAGATTTCATAATCATAAAATGCGGCAGTCGCTAACATGATTCGGACAGACTTAAGCATCGCTACAGGTAAGAAGGTCTCATCGTAGTCAACTCCTTGAACTTTTCAAAAACCTTTCGCAACAAGTCGAGCTTTGTAGATAGTAACATTACCATCAGTGTTAGTCTTCTTCTTGAAGATCCATTTATTCTCTATGGATTACCGATCATCGGGCAAGTCAACCAAAGTCCACACTTTGTTCTCATACATGGATCCCATCTCAGATTTCATGGCCTCAAGCCATTTCGTGGAATCTGGGCTCATCTTCGCATCCTCATAGTTCGTAGGTTCGTCATGGTCTAGTAACATGACTTACAGAACAGGATTATCGTACCACTCAGGTGCGGAACGTACTCTGGTTGACCTACAAGGTTTGGTAGTAACTTGATCTGAAGTTTCATGATCATCATCAATAGCTTCCTCACTAATTGGTGTAGGCATCATGGGAACGGTTTTCTGTGATAAGCTACTTTCCAATTCAAGAGAAGGTACAATTACCTCATCAAGTTCTACTTTCTTCCCTCTCACTTCTTTCGAGAGAAACTCCTTCTCTAGAAAGCATCCATTCTTAGCAACAAATAGCTTGCCTTCGGATCTGTGATAGAAGGTGTACCCAACAGTTTCTTTTGGGTATCCTATGAAGACGTACTTCTCCTATTTGGGTTCGAGCTTATCAGGCTGAAGCTTTTTCACATAAGTATCGCAACCCCAAACTTTAAGAAACGACAGTTTAGGTTTCTTGCCAAACCATAGTTCATACGGTGTCGTCTCAATGGATTTAGATGGTGCCCTATTTAACGTGTCTTCGTTTAATCCATAGCCCCTGTTTCGAGTTGCAAATATGAGCAATATACCTTTGTTCACTTTGTCATCCTTCTTATCCACCAAATACTTGGGGCAGTTCCGCTTCCAGTGACTAGTCCCTTTGTAGTAGAAGCACTCAGTTTCAGGCTTGGGTCCAGACTTGGGCTTCTTCCCGGGAGTGACAACTTGCTTGCCATTCTTTTTGAAGTTCCCCTTCTTTCACTTGCCCTTTTTCTTGAAACTAGTGGTCTTGTTAACCATCAATACTTGATGCTCTTTCTTGATTTCTACCTCCGCAGCTTGGAGCATAGCGAAGAGGTCAGGAATTGTCTTATCCATCCCTTGCATATTATAGTCCGTCATGAAGCCTTTGTAGCTTGGTGGCAGTGATTGAAGAACTCTGTCAATAACACTATCATCGGAAGATTAACTCCCAACTGAGTCAAGTGGTTATGGTACCCAGACATTCTGAGTATGTGTTCACTGACAGAACTGTTCTCCTCCATCTTGCAGCTATAGAACTTGTTGGAGACTTCATATCTCTCAACTCGGGCATTTGCTTGAAATATTAACTTCAACTCCTAGAACATCTCATATGGTCCATGACGTTCAAAATTTCTTTGAAGTCCCGATTCTAAGACGTAAAGCATGGCGCACTAAACTATAGAGTAGTCATCAGACCACGTCTGCCAGACGTTCAAAGCGTCTACATTAGCGGGAGGGGGCTTTTCACCTAGCGGTGCATCAAGGACATAATTCTTTTGTGCAGCAATGAGGATAACCCTCAAGTTACGGACACAATCCGTGTAGTTGCTACCATCATCTTTCAACTTAGCTTTCTCTAGGAATGCATTAAGATTCAAGGGAACGGTAGCATGGGCCATTGATCTACAACATAGATATGCAAAAACTATCAAGACTAAGTTCATGATAAATTAAGTTCAATTAATCATATTACTTAAGAAATCCCACTTAGTTAGACATTCCTTGAGTCATCTAAATGATCATGTGATCCATATCAACTAAACCATGTCCGATCATCACGTGAGATGGAGTAGTTTTCAATGGTTAACATCTCTATGTTGATCATATCTACTATATGATTCACACTCGACCTTTCGGTCTCAGTGTTCCGGGGCCATGTCTGTACATGCCAGGCTCGTCAAATTTAACCCGAGTATTCCGCACATGCAAAACTGTCTTGCAACCATTGTATGTGAATGTAGAGCTTACCACACCCAATCATCACATGGTGTCTCGACACGACGAACTATCGCAACGGTGCATACTCAGGGAGAACACACCTTGAAATTTTAGTGAGGGGTCATCTTATAATGCTACCACTGATGACCCACAAGTATAGGGGATCAATCGTAGCTCTTTTCGGTAAGTAAGAGTGTCGAACCCAACGAGGAGCAAAAGGAAATGACAAGTAGTTTTCAGTAAGGTAATTTCTGCAAGTGCTGATATTGTAAGTAGCGGAGTAGTTTGATAGCAAGATAATTTGTAACGAGCAAGTAACGGTAGTAGTAACAAAAGTGCAGCAAGGTAGCCCAATCCTTTTGAGGCAAAGGACAGGACAAAACGGTCTCTTATGATAAGCAAAGTGTTCTCGAGGGTACACGGGAATTTCATCTAGTCACTTTCATCATGTTGGTTTGATTTGTGTTTGCTACTTTGATAATTTGATATGTGGGTGGACCGGTGCTTAGGTGCTGTTCTTACTTGAACAAACCTCCTACTTATGGTTAACCCTCCCGCAAGCATCCGCAACTACGAGAAAAGTATTAAGAATAAATTCTAACCATAGCATTAAACTTTTGGATCCAATCGGTCCCTTACGAAATAGCGCGTAAACTGCGGTTTAAGCTTCTGTCACTCTCGCAACCCACCATCTAATTGCTACGCCACAATGCATTACCTTAGGCCCAAATATGGTGAAGTGTCATGTAGTCGACGTTCACATGACGCCACTAAGGGAATAACAACATACATACTATCAAAATATCGAACACCTGTCAAGTTCACATGATTACTTGCAACAGGATTTCTCTCGTGACCTCTAGAACAAAAGTAACTACTCACAAAGGATAATCATGTTCATGATCAAAGGAGTATTAAATAGCATAATGGATCTGAACATATAATATTCCACCAAATACACCATATAGTAATCAACTACAAGATGTAATCAACACTACTAGTCACCCACAAGCACTAATCTATAGTTCCGGTAACAAGATTGAACACAAGAGATGAACTAGGGTTTGAGATGAGATGGTGTTGTCAAAGGTGTTGATGGAGATTGCCCTCCCCAAGATAGGTGAGTTGTTGGTGATGATGATGACGATGATTTCCCCCTCCGGGAGGGAAGTTCCCCAGGCGGAATCGCTCCACCGGAGGGCAAAAGTGCTCCTGCCCAGGTTCCGCCTCGAGACGGCGACGCTCCATCCCGAAAGTATCCTGCTTATTTTTTCTAGGTCAAAATCACTTATATACCAGAAGATGGGCACCGGAGGTGGGCCGAGGAGGCCACAACCCACCAGGGCACGCCTGGGGGGCTTGGCGCGCCCAGGTGGATTGTGCCCACCTGTTGGCCCCCCTCTGGTGGATATTGGCTCCAATATTTCTTAAATATTCCATAAAAATATTTGTGAAATTTCAGCTTATTTCGACTTGTGCAGAATAGGCTGGCCTGACATAGCTTTTCCAGGTCCAGATTTCCACCTGCCGGAATTCTCCCTTTTGTTGTGTACCTTGCAAATTATGAGAGAAAAGCCATTAGAATTACTCCAAAAAGCATTATTATGGATAAAACATTATAAGTAACAGTAAGAAAACATGATGCAAAATGGACGTATCAACTCCCCCAAGCTTAGACCTCGCTTTTCCTCAAGAGCAAACTGAAATCGAAAAACATGTCCACATGCTTTGAGAAAGAGGTGTCGATAAAAACAAAATACAGACATAGAAGCATCATGTTGATTATTATAATGGCAACAAAATTAAACATAGTACTTTTATCATATACTTCTCATGTATAAGTAATAGTTCATCACACAATCAGAGTATAAAGCAAAAACTCTATTAGAAACTAACAAACTATGTTCTCAGTCAACTTGGCAACTACAATTCATCATCTTTTCAGGAAGGGCCACGTGTCGGAGCCTTTAGGCAAGTCCACATACTCAACCATCATATAGTCTTCTATGATTGCTAACACTCACCTCGTACCCATGAGCAAAACATTTTAACCGGACACATAGAAAGATAGGGGCTTATAGTTTCCCCTCCCAACATGCTCACCTCAAGGGTGATGTCAACAATAATAACTCATGTTGTCTATATTCAACTGGACATATGTGCCTAGATCTTTCCTCACCACATGATGCTTGCCAAAGGAGAAAAATACAAGGAATAGAAGGAAAACTTTGACTCTTTGCATAAAAGTAAGTGCATAAAAGTAAAGGGTAGGCCCTTCGCAGAGGGAAGCAAAGGTTGCCATGCGCTTATTTGTTTGTATGCTCAATCCCTTAGTGCAAGAGAACGTCATTTTGTATTGCCCCTTAGGATGACAACCTTTATTATGCAGTCTGTCGCTTTTATTCTTTGTCATCCAAGTTCGTACAACGCTCAATTTTCTCTTACATTAAATGATCTCACACTTTTAGAAGCAATTTTTATTGCCTTTTTGCACCAATGACAACTTACTTGAGGGATCTTGCTCAATCCCTAGGTAGGTATGGTGGACACTTGAAAATAAGATTTGGGTTTAAGGGTTTTTGGATGCACAAGTAGTATCTCTACTTAGTGAGGAATTTTTGGCTAGCAAAGGATCTATGACAATATGACTTCTATGTGAATATAAACAAACATAAACCATTAAGTTGTCTTCCTTGTCCAACGTCAACAATTTTGGCATATAATATTTTGATGAGGGCTCACAATCACAAAATGTTTCCAGGATAGTATATCTATATGTGAATCTTCTCTTCCCTTATTAATTCTTTCATGAGTTGCATCATTGAGTAATGCTATGTTTATCAATCCCTAATAAAAATGTCTACTTATACTTCTCCTTATGTGGTGCCATCACCTACCACAGGATTAGTATATAATCTTTTCTTTATCTATTTCCTTTCTTTTATTTGTTTCCTTTCTCTTTTTTCTTTCTTTATTTCTTTTACTTATTTGCAACATGAAAGTAAAGAAAGAAAAAACTCAAACTAACTTTAGTATATAACTTGCACACGATTACAAGGATAGGTCACTAAGCAAACTCTCAAAGAAGAAAGGATCGAACTAAATTTTATTTCATCTAAAAGCAAAAGATTGAACTAAGATAAGTAAAAGCAAAAAGATAGTGGCATGATACGATACTGGGGCACCTCCCCAAAGCTAGGCGGAAGCCAAGGGGAGTGCCCATACCCGATACTCAATTCTCTTTTGGTGGTGAGGAAGATGGTGGTGTTGATGAAAATTTTGCCTTCAACTTTTTCATATTGTAGTTGAGGAGAGCAATTTCTTCTTTCAAATCATCGACCTCCAACTCTAGCTTCAAGAACTTGTCACATAAATCCCCTTTGCTTTTCTGTCGAAAACGAGAATGAATAGATTGGTTAGGTCATTTAGGGAGGCTGGATTTCTTGAACTCTATATGCATATCCCCGGGTTGAGGTAGAGGAACATCTTCCTTCGCTGTTCTTGAATCATCGATCCTCATCAAGTGAACATCCACCTCATCATTCGAAGTTCGACCATAAGGAGATAGGTCCTCATAGGTCGTTGGGCAGCAATAAGATGTGAGACATAACTCACTTCGTCTGAGTCTTGGGACGACATACTTTCAAAACTGTGCAGGAGACATCAAGAAAAGATGACAGAGGATTTCTTCACGATATTGTGGTTAACAGGTTCGGGGAGTATATATAGATTTTTTATCTTGGAGGACAAGCATATGGAGGAAAAACGGAGTACGGAATGTGTCCCAGGTGGGCACAACCCACCTCGGCGCGCCAGGCAAGCCTAGCGCGCCCTGGTGTCTTGTGCCCACCAGGGGACGCTTCCTGGGAGTTTCTTTATTTCCAAAATTCTAAAATATTCCAAAGCTGATAAAAAATATGTTTGTGGATTTTTTGGAGTCCGTTTACTTACCGTATCACATACCTCTTTGCTTTCACGATTCTGGGGTGTTCCAGAAGGACCCTTTTATGTGTTCTTCCGGTGTCAAAGTTTGGATATTATTACTTTCAACATTAATAGGCGTACCTGAGATATAATGCTTTATTCGTTGCCCATTGACAACCTTCGGGTTAGTACCTTTGGAGTTATTTATTTTGATGGCTCCAGTTTGGTAAACCTCCTCGATGACATATGGGCCTTCCCATTTTGAGAAGAGCTTTCCTGCAAAAAATCTAAAACAAGAGTTATACAAAAGAACATATTGTCCAACTTTAAACTCACGCTTTTGGATTCCTTTGTCTTGCCATCTTTTAACTTTTCTTTGAATAACTTTGCATTTTCATAAGCTTGGGTTCTCCATTCATCTAAAGAACTTATATCAAATAACCTCTTCTCACCAGCAAGTTTGATTTCATAGTTGAGCTCTTTAACTGCCCAATATGCTTTATGTTCTAACTCAAGAGGCAAATGACAAGCTTTCCTATAAACCATTTTATAAGGAGACATACCCATAGGATTTTATATGCTGTTCTATAAGCCCAAAGTGCATCATCCAATTTCTTAAACCAATTCTTCCTGGACCGATTAACCATCTTTTGCAAAATTACTTTTATTTCTCTATTGCTAAGTTCAACTTGACAACTACACTGAGGATGATAGGGTGATGCAATTCTATGGTTAACATCATACTTAGCAAGCATGTTACGGAAAGCACCAAGAATAAAGTGTGAACCACCATCAGTCATTAAATATCTAGGGACTTCATACCTTGGAAAATAGCTTCCTTGTGCATTTTAATAGAGGTCTAGTGATCAGCACTACTAGTTGGAATAGCTTCTACCCACTTAGTAACATAATCAACATCAACCAAAATATGTGTATATCCATTAGAGGAACAAAAAGGTCCCATGTGATCAAATCCCCAAACATCGAATGGTTCAACAGCAAGTGAATAATTCATAGGCATTTCTTGATGCTTACTGATATTACCTTTTCTTTGACATTCACCACAAGAAGAGACAAACTTACGGGCATCCTTGAAGAGAGTAGGCCAATAAAATCCAGATTGCAATACCTTGTGAGCAGTTCTATCTCCAACATGATGCCCTCCGTAAGCCTCGGAATGACATTTCCGTAGGATTTCCCTGTTCATGTCAGGTACACAACGTCTAATAATACCATCTACTCCTTCTTTGTAAAGATGTGCGTCAGCCCAAAAGTAATGTCTTAAATCATAGAAGAATTTTTTTCTTTTGCTGGTATGTAAAGATAGGTGGTAAATATTTAGCAACAATGTAATTAGCATAGTCAGCATACCAAGGAGTACTATTAGCAACATTTATTGCAGCTAACTGCTCATCAGGAAAACTATCATCAATAGGTAGTGGGTCATCAAGCCCATTTTCAAGCCTAGACAAGTTATTAACTACAGGGTTCTCAGCTCCTTTTCTATTAATGATATGTAAATGAAAATCTTGTAACAAGAGAACCCAACGAATAAGTCTAGATTTAGCATCTTTCTTTTCCATAAGATATTTAATAGCAGCATGGTCTGTGTGAACAGCTACTTTGGAACCAACAATATAAGGTCTAAATTTATCACAAACAAACACCACTGCTAAGAATTCTTTTTAGTAGTAGCATAGTTTCTTTGAGCACTGTTTAGAGTTTTACTAGCATATTGAATAACATTCAATTTCTTATCAAAACTTTGTCCTAGAACAACACCAACAACATAATCACTAGCATCACACATAATTTCAAAAGGCAAGTTCCAATCAGGTGGTTGAACAATAGGTGCAGATATTAAGGCTTTCTTGAGTGTTTCAAAGGATTCAAGACAATCATCACAAAAAACAAAAGGAATATCCTTTTGCAAAAGATTAGTAAGAGGCCTAGAAATTTTAGAAAAGTCTTCGATAAATCTCCTATGGAAACTAGCATGACCTAGAAACTACGAATACCTTTTATGTCTTTAGGACACGGCATTTTCTCAATTGCATCAACCTTAGCTTGGTCCACTTCAATACTTCTTTCAGAAATTTTATGACCCAACACAATGCCTTCATTAACCATAAAGTGGCACTTCTCCCAATTCAATACTAGATTTATCTGTTCACATCTCTGCAAAACTCGCTCAAGATTGCTTAAACAATCATCAAAAGACTTCCCATAAACAGAAAAGTCGTCCATGAAAACCTCAACAATCTTTTCACAAAAGTCAAAGAATATAGCAGTCATACATCTTTGAAAGGTAGCAGGTGCATTACATAACCTAAAAGGCATACGTCTATAAGCATAAGTTCCAAAGGGACACGTAAAAGTTGTATGTTCTTGATCAGGTTGAGAAACCGGTATTTGTGAGAAGCCAGAATATCCATCTAGGAAGAAAAAGTGTGTGCGCTTAGATAATCTTTCAAGCATTTCATCAATAAAAGGCAAAGGGTAATGATCTTTTTTTGTTGCTTTGTTTAATTTTCTAAAATCAGTTACCATTCTATAGCCTGTAACAATTCTTTCTGGAATAATTTCATTCTTATCATTAGGAACAACAATTATACCTCCTTTCTTGGGGACAGAGTTGTGACGCCTAGATAATTAAGCTACAGTAATCCTCTGCTAATGATACCACGTCACCACGATTACTGTTGATAAATCGCGTTGGTTCAAAACTGGTCCAAATTTCAAATTCAAATTAAAGTCTAAAACTCAAAGTTTTCAAACTTGAAAGCTAAAATGTTCAAAGTGTGGCAAATAATCTCTAGTTATTTGTCATATTGAAACCAACCTCATTTGAGTTCCCAAAATGCCCATGGGATTTTATTTTGTGGTCCAACAATAATTACATTGGCCTTTCCAATTTCTAAAAATGGTTAGCCAACTCCTTCTGACCCCAAACTATTTATGCAGCTTCACTTTGTTCCTATCTATTTTGTGCAAAGTGCCACATTTAACAAAATTATTTCAGTAGCTCTTTTAAATAGGAAACAGAGGCAGAATAAAGAAAAAGGAGAAAACAACAGGACTTCTCCCCTTGTTGGGCCTCGGCCCAGCTGAACCGCTGGCCATCCCAACATCCCGGGTACCTCCCCTCTCCCCTGTTCACGCGACCGGGTCGCTACAGGGGCGGGTCGCCCCGGACCACCTCGCCAGCGCCGACGCCGGGAGGGGATAAGGGCGCCATGTCCCGACCCCTCGACCCCATCCTTCCACTCCCCTCGCCCACTTCCCCCTCATCCTTGCCGCTATCCCCTCTTCCATCCTCAGATCCACCTCACCGTCGTCGTTTAATGTGCACCACCATGGCCACCCGCCACCTCTCGGAGCCCCACCGTGTCGAGGAGCTGTGCAGCGGTCCACTACTTTGACTAGGCCAACGGGATCGACCGGAGAAGCCCTCCAGCACAGCCATCTGGTCATCTTCTCCGCGCATGGCCGCCGCCTCTCGCCGTTGATTTCGTCATTGATAAGCCATCCCCAACCTCCTCGAGTTCACCTACGGCACCACTGTGAGCACCCTGTCCACACTATAAAAAAAAGACACATCCGTGACATTTTGGGCCGAACAATTTTTTTTTCTATCATACATATGACACTTCTATGATGATAATTGTGACAAAACCCGGTATCATCATAGATGTGGTGGGCTCCTACTTCTATGACAAAAAATCATGACAAAAAATGGGCTTTTCATGCTGGGCGGGCCGGAGACGCACCTGCATGACATTCTTTGGGCCGTCCATGACGGAGAAAACCGTGGTAGAAGCGAGGGGGAGGAATATTTTGGGGAGTTGCCAGTTTCGGTGGGAGGTCGGGGGCCGAGCGATGGGCGTTTCTCTCGTACACGTACGCGCGTGTGTGTGAGGCGTTCGCTCTAACTGAACCCGAGTGAGGTGTTGGGCTCTAACTGAACCCGAGCGATTGTATTGCAGGCTACGCGTTAGTGAACCCGAGCGATCGATCGATGAATGTTAACTGAACCCGATCAAGCGATTCCTTCGCTACTGCTGCTAACTGAAGCCGATCGATGCTGCCTCTGGGATGAACAGTGAGCGTCGCGGGGGGGGGTGTCGTGGTTCTAAGTCTGACAGTAGAATGGGGGGTAGGTATGGAGAGGCAAGATCCTAGCTATGAAGTAGTTGTACACACGAGTGTTTTACGAGTTCAGGCCCTTCTCTGAGGAAGTAATAGCCCTACGTCTCGGAGCCCGGAGGCGGTCGACTGGTTTATGCGTATATGAGTGACAGGGGTGCGAACCCTTCTACCAGTGGAGGGGGGTGGCTTATATAGAGGACGCCAGGACCCTATCATACCCACGTAGCAGAGGGTTAAAGTACATTAAGGCCGGACGTTACTGGTAACGCCCTACATAAAGTGTCATCATGGCCATTAAGACTACTTAATTACAGACCGTTTGGATATAGAGTAGATCCTGAACTCCTGATGGTCGAGTGAGTCTTCATGGTCGAGTGTCTTTAGGTTCGTCGAGTGTCTTCTAGCCAGTCGAGTGGAGTCACTCTTGGTCGAGTGGAATCCCTCTTGGTCGACTGGAAGGTAGCTTCGTCTAAGGATGTCCTTGGGTATGGTATCCTAGGTAGGTCCATGACCCTACCCTAGGTACATAATATCATCATTAGCCCCCGAATGGATCGAGGTTCGAGTGAGGAAGGAGTTGATGATTTTCTCCGACTTATTTTCCATGCTTTGATTATGTCGTATCTTGGATCAGCGATTTTTCTTTCAGCGTTGGCGTCAACTTTTACTTTAGTCACCTTGATCCATTCTTGTCTTCTGTCGAGTGAACTTTTTGAACTTTGGTGAACTTCCGAGCGACGGATCACAGGAAAGATATCGTCTGACAGATTGATCTGCTGTTAGCGGATTTTGCGGGATCCGAAATTTGGGAAGCGCGCGAAGCGGGGCGGACCGCGGCAATCGGATGGGATAAGGTGTGGACGCCTCGATTTCTGCGACGCCTTTTTCGCCACGTATCGTGCATGCGCGACTGTTTCGGGATGTGACAGGATCGCCCGGACCCAGTCGTCAGCCACTCGGAAGCGCCCTTATATAAAGCGCCGGGGGAGGGTTTATTGAACAGTGCCTTCCCATTCTTCTCTCTTCCCTCTTTGCCTCCGCCAACTGCGCCCACTCTCGCCTCCGCCTATCCACTCCTCGCGCACTTCGCCGGCGACAATGGTGAAGGAGAAGACGGCGGCCCTAGAGCGCGCGAAGGCGATGGCGACGGGGAAAGCGAAGGGGAGACCATCCAGTCGGGGCGAATCTTCGTCAAGGTCCCGCCTGCCGAAGGGTTGGGTCCAAGGGGATTGGATCCGCTCGACCATCACTGAGAAAGATCTCAATGACCTGGCCAATGAGGGACTGATCCCCCACGGGTCAGCGAGGCTTCCGGGGACCAAGTGTCAACCGCAGCCACAGGAGGGTGAGTGCGTTTCTTAGCCACTCACGTAGACCGTGGTTTTTCTCTGCCGCCGAGTGTTTTCTTCCGGGGGTTTCTGAATTTCTTTGGGGCGCAACTCCACCATTTCACTCCCAACTCCATCGCCTATCTTGCTGCCTTTGTGTCCATGTGCAAGAACTTCCTGGGTTGTCGACCACACTGGGGTCTCTTCAAGCACATATTCACCTGTCGCTCACAGATAGTGAAAAAGGCGAGTCCGGACGATGAGAGGACTAAGGTTATCCAGATGTGCGGTGGTCTTGGGATCCAGATGAGGAATAAGAGTACTTTCCCAGCCATGACCCTTCCCGAGTCGGTCTGAGGGTGGCAGTCGACTTGGTTCTACTGCCAAGACGAGTTGACGCCGGGGCAGTCGACTAGTCTCCCTCCATTTTCCATGGACCGAGTGGACAAACCCTCTTCTCTGAAAGTGCTTCCTGAGGAGAAAGTTCAGGTAAAAATGTTGATGGAGCGCGTAGTCCAACTCGTTAGAGAAGGAGTGACGGGTATGGATCTTCTGGAGGTCTTCCTTAGGCGGCGCATCCAACCACTTCAGTACCGAGGCCATCCGATGTAGCTGTATTGTGGGACCGAGGACACCACTCGGGTCCATCCAGAGGCGGTCGACGACGCCCCACTGGAGAGGTGGGTGACCGCGATCACGGGGAATAAGGACAACCCTCAAGGGGCCAGGAGGATCCCACCACTCGACTGTAGCTACACACCGGACATGGTATGGCCATTTATTTCCGATCGCAATCTTGCTTTATTCATTCTGCTTCACTGTGAATTGGTCGAGTGATCTTTGTTTTGCTTTGTTGCTTGACAGGCCACCACGGAGTTATACTCGATGCCCAATGGAGCACAGACGCCGACTGAAGAGGAGGAAGGAAGTGGGGGCGAAAGCCCGTAGGAGTGGGATTCGGATGCTGACGACGACGATGAGGCTGAAGACTCTAATGAGGAGGAAGAGGAGGAGGAGGAGGAGGAAGTTGCACCTCCCCGCTCGGAAAGACGCTCGAAGCTTGTCCATGATCCCGCGACTAAGCGTGGTAAGGGGGTCATGACCGCTACCCAGTCGACCAAGCGCCCTCGGACTACTTCTCCGGCGGCGACTGAGAAGGCTCCGAAGCAATCTCGAGTGGCACCGTCGAAACTTGCGAAGGTCTTGACGAAGATGAAGATGGTGATCCCCACTATCTCAGGGTAATGGTAGTCTTGAGTTTTCCCCGTTTCGTGAACTTGCTCTTGGTCGACTCATGGGTCAATCGACTGACTTCCGGAACTGCAATGCTGCTACTTCTGATACTTCGGCCAGGGCTGAAGACCACGAGATGGAGGATGCTGCTACCTCAAAACCTGGTATGACTCTTGTGATGCCGTTTTCAGTCGACTGACTTATTGTCTCTAATTTTGATTCTTTCTGTAGCTTCATCTAACATTGTTATTGACCTTCCTGACGACGACGACGAAGAACCACCAAGGCAAAGGAGAAGCAAGAAAACGTCTGCTGGCAAGGCGGCTCAGGATGTGCCAGCACCCGAGACATTGGTCGTGGACGAAGACAATGTCACTCGGCCTACCGTAACCTTTGCGGTGCCGTTGACGAGTGCTCGTCCTTCGTTGTCGAGTGGTGCTCAACCCTCACTTTTCTCCACCTACCCCATTCCAGAAGACCAAGCTAGTGCTGCTAAAGAAGCAATACGCCAAGCGGGGGTCATGATGGAGCAAGTGAAGGCGATACGAGAAGCCAGCCAGGCAGCCTATGACGCCAGTTCGGCTCTTCAGAGTAATGTTCAGGTCAGTCGGTCACTGCCTTTCTGTTAGGATATGATATTTGAAAACTCTTTTTTCTGAAATTCTTAGAGTTTGTCCTACACCCACTGGTGTGTCGATTGAAATTCCGGATTAGTGGGGGCACGCTGAGTACACCCACTAGGTGTAGTCCCCAAGGCTATGGTCGACTGCTGGCAGTCGACCATAGGCTTTAAGTTTTTTCCTTACTCGACTAGGTCGAATAGATTCATAGACCGGTGGGGGCACGCTGAGTGCACCCACTGGGTGTAGTCCCGGAGACTGTGGTCGACTGCTGGCAGTCGACTATAGTCTCCTTTTTTTTGTTGGTCGACTGGTCGACTCTAACTAGTGGGGGCACGCTGAGTGCACCCATTGGGTGTAGTCCCCGAGACTATGGTCAAATGTTTGTATTCGGCTGTAGTCTTAGAAACGCTATGATTTTTCCTTACTCACTCGGAAGTGAATTGTCTTTGACATCTGTCGATTGGTTCTTCGTAGAAATCATGTGACCTTGCGGCTCGTTATACTGAGTTGGAGAACAAACACATTCAGATCGAGCTCGATCTGAAACTGGCCCAAGAGAACTTAACGAAGGCGAAGGAGGAAGCTAAAGGTATGCTTGGTGAGGCCTTTGACGACTGCCTTTGCCGCTTACTTGTTTCCGGATCTAATCTCACTGTAACTTTGCAGACAAAGTGAGGGATGCCCTGAAGAAGCAAGAGCTTGACCTGGCAGAGATGCAAAAAACTGCTTTAGAGAAGACTAGGCTTGCTGATGAGAAGCTGGATTCAGTGACCAAGCTTGAAGAAGAAAACACCAATCTGAAAGCTGCTCTTGATGCTGCCAACCAGGAGGTCAGTCGACTGAAAAGTGACAAGACCACCCTGAATGACAAGGCCAGTGAGTTGAAGAGAAAGAAGAATGATCTAGAGGCTTATCTGGGTGGACTCGCCAAGAAGTTGTTCCTCATGCTTGAAGGTAATACTTTGTATCAAACAAATATTTTAATTGTAACCTCCGACTGTTTGTCTTGACTCGGTGGCTGTGCTTGCAGAGTTCTGTCAGAGCTTTGAAGAGGAGATTAGTCGACTGGAAGTAAACCTGGACCCCATCAACTCTCCCGTGAAAGATGAAGTCGCCATGAATGTGCTCCGGCTGGAATCTCGTGTTGCTGCTGTCATCAATTATCTTGCAAGGCTGAAGGTCGCAACTTCTCGCATTGACACAACACTCTGGCCAAGAGAGACACTCCAGAACGACCTCGAGTCCCTGATGACTCGACTGAACGAGGTCCCAAGTCGAGTGCAGGAGTGGAAGAAGTCTTCGGCCAGGTGCGGTGCGGATGTTGCTCTGTCTCTGGTCCGCGTTCACTGCAAGGATGCACGAGAGGACAAGCTGGTGGCTCTTAGGGTGGCTAATATTGAGAAGCACGATTTCAGATATTTCATGGAGACCTTCATTGCTGCTGCCACTCGGATTGCAGATGGAATTGATCTGGACGAGTTTGTTGCACCTTCCACCCCTCCACTGGAGGGTAAAAAACTTCTGAGCTTGATACTTTAAATTTTCCTCGGTATGCCGAGTGATTTTTGTAACCGACAAACCTTAACAGGCTTAGCGCCTGAGCACTTTCGGCTCCGTTAGGTGTTATCCGAACTTGGATTCGACGTTGAATATGTTTGCATTTGGTTTGAGGTGTCATTTGCAGGTTAAAGCGAAGCGCTCATTGCAATCGACTTGTTCCCCAATACACTTAGGCGAGCACTGGGCTGCAGCTAAGCCCCCGTGTGAGAGGTTTGCTCTCCACTCGGTAGGATATTAGATACTTAGGCGAGCATTGGGCTGCAGCTAAGCCTCCGAGTGGGAGGTTTGCTCTCCACTCGGTAGGATTTTAGATACTTAGGCGAGCACTGGGCTGCAGCTAAGCCCCTGAGTGGGAGGTTTGCTCTCCACTCGGTAGGATTTTAGATACTTAGGCGAGCACTGGGCTGCAGCTAAGCCCCCGAGTGGGAGGTTTGCTCTCCACTCGGTAGGATTTTAGATACTTAGGCGAGCACTGGGCTGCAGCTAAGCCCCCGAGTGGGAGGTCTGCTCTCCACTCGGTAGGATTTCAGATATTTAGGCGAGCACTGGGCTGCAGCTAAGCCCCCGAGTGGGAGGTTTGCTCTCCACTCGGTAGGATTTCAGATACTTAGGCGAGCACCGGGCTGCAGCTAAGCCCCCGAGCGGGAGGTTTGCTCTCCACTCGGTAGGATTTCGTATTGGTGGCGTGGCTCGAAAGGAGTGGGTAGCAGTCGACCTGCACCTCGTCCTCCTTGCAGAGCGCACGTTGTACTTGTGGCGTAGCTCGGAAGGAGAGGGTAGCAGTCGACCTGCACCTCGTCCTCCTTGCGAAGCGCATGTTGTATTTGTACTTAGGTGAGCGCAATGTTGCAGCTAAGCCTCCGAGTGGAAGGCTGGCTTACCACTTGACATGATTTTGTTTATCTTAGGCGAGTACTTGGACTGCAGCTAAGCCTCCGAGTGGAAGGCTGGCTTACCACTCGACAGGATTTTGTTTATCTTAGGCGAGTACTTGGACTGCAGTTAAGCCTCCGAGTGGAAGGCTAGCTTACCACTCGACAGGATTTTGTTTATCTTAGGCGAGTACTAGGACTATAGCTAAGCCTCCGAGTGGAAGGCTGGCTTACCACTCGGTAGGATTTTGTTTATCTTAGGCGAAACGGATTTCGCAGCTAAGCCTTCGTGTGGGAGACTGGCTCACCACTCGGTTAGGATTTTTTTTTACAGACTTGGGCGAATCGGATTCGCAGCCAAGCCACCCACTGGGGGATTGTTTTGAGTGGGCAAAAGAAATAACGATTACTGGGAAGATTATAAAGCTCTTGTCTTTGATAAATAAACTACTGAAGTACTTTTATTACAACTCATCCGAGTGAATACTTAGGTGTAAAAAGGGCGGAGAAGCTCCGCGTTCCAAGCTCGGGGCTCGTCGATCTGATGTTCGACATTATAAAGACGGTATGCTCCATTCTGGAGAACCTTGGTGACGATGAAGGGACCTTCCCAAGAAGGAGCAAGCTTGTGTGGTTTCTGCTGATCCACTCAGAGAACTAAATCTCCTTCCTGGAAGGCTCGACTCTTCACGTTTTTGGCGTGGAAGCGACGCAAGTCTTGTTGATAAATGGTCAATCTAATCAGAGCCATCTCCCTTTCTTCCTCTAATAGGTCGACTGCATCCTGCCGCGCTTGTTCTGCTTCAGCTTCAGTGTAGAGCTCGACTCGGGGAGCATTGTGGAGAAGGTCACTCGGCAAGACTGCTTCAGCTCCGTAGACCAAGAAGAATGGAGTTCTTCCAGTCGACCGGTTGGGCGTGGTCCTTAACCCCCAAAGCACCGAGGGAAGTTCGTCAACCCATGCACCAGCCGCATGCTTAAGATCACGCATCAAACGGGGTTTCAACCCTTTGAGAATCAAACTGTTGGCTCGTTCTGCCTGTCCATTTGACTGTGGATGAGAGACTGAAGCATAGTCGACTCGCGTGCCTTGAGACGTGCAGAAAGCTCTGAACTCTTCGGAGTCAAAGTTTGACCCGTTGTCCGTGATGATGCTATGCGGGACCCCATATCTGAATATTAATTCTTTGATGAAGCTGACGGCAGTACCGGCATCGAGGTTTTTGATGGGTTTAGCTTCAATCCACTTAGTGAACTTGTCGACTGCTACCAGCACATGGGTAAAACCGCTTCTGCCTGTTCTCAAAGGACCGACCATATCCAAACCCCACACTGCAAAGGGCCAGACGAGTGGTATAGTCTTCAAAGCTGACGCGGGCTTGTGTGACATATTGGACTAAAATTGGCATCCCTCGCACTTGTCGACTATCTCCTTCGCCATTTCATTCACTCTTGGCCAATAAAATCCGGCTCGGTATGCTTTGGCCATGATGGTTCGAGAGGACGCATGATGGCCACAGGTCCCCGAGTGGATGTCATCAAGGATTATTCGACCTTCCTCCGGTGTTATGCATTTCTGACCAACTCCAGTCGCGCTTTCTCTGTACAACTGTCCTCTTATCACGGTAAAGGCTTTAGATCGGCGGATGATCTGTTGAGCCTCTTCTTCGTCCTCCGGGAGTTCTTTCCTCAAGATATACACGATGTATGGTACTGTGCAATCTGGAGTGATTACCAAAACTTCCATGATCAGGTCGACCACTGCTGGGACTTCAACCTCAGTCGGATCCGTAACACTCTTAGATTGCGGAGCTTCATCGGTAAAATGATCTTCTACGACTGACGGAGTGTGGATATGCTCCAAGAACACATCACTGGGGATGGCTTCTCTCTTGGATCCTATCTTCGCCAGATCGTCAGCTGCTTGATTTTTCAGTCGGGGTATGTGGTGGAGCTCTAACCCTTCGAACTTCTTTTCGAGCTTCCTCACTGCATTGCAGTATCCAGTCATGGCTGGGCTTCTAACGTCCCACTCCTTCATCACCAGATTGACCACCAAATCTGAGTCGCCATAAATCATAAGACGACGGACGCCAAGTGAAATGGCCATGCGCAACCCATACAAGAGTGCTTCATATTCTGCTTCGTTGTTGGAGGAATCAAAGTGGATCTGGAGTACATATCTGAGCTTGTCTCCTCGGGGGGAAACCAAAACAACCCCAGCACCAGAACCATTTAACATCTTAGAGCCATCAAAGAACATGGTCCAATGCTCCGAGTGAACTTGAGTCGGCTGTTGTTGCTCAATCCACTCGGCAAGGAAATCTGCTATAGCCTGGCACTTAATGGCTTTCGTTGCCTCGAATTTGACATCAAGGGGAAGGAGTTCAATCGCCCATTTAGCCACTCGACCAGTTGCATCTCTGTTATGCAGAATCTCTGACAATGGTGCGTCGCTGATGACTGTAATGTCATGATCAGAGAAATAATGAGCAACCTTCTTCATGGTCATGTAGATCCCATATACGAGCTTCTGATAATGAGGGTATCTTTGCTTCGATGGGGTCAATACTTCAGAGAGATAATACACTGGGCGCTAAACTTTGAAGGCTTTCCCTTCTTCTTCCCGCTCGACCGTAAGTACTGTACTGACGACTTGTCCTATGGCTCTAATATAAAGCAACAGAAGCTCTTTGCTGATTGGAGCAGCAAGCACCGGCTGGGTGGAGAGCAAAGTTTTTAACTCGGCAAACGCTGCATCAGCTTCTGGAGTCCACTCGAACTTGTCTGCCTTCTTCATCAGTCGGTAAAGGGGCAATGCCTTTTCACCGAGGCGAGAAATGAATCGACTTAAAGCGGCCAAGCATCCAGTAAGCTTCTGGACGTCGTGCACACGCACAGGGCGCTTCATTCGAAGTATGGTGCCAACTTTTTCTGGGTTAGCATCGATTCCTCGTTCTGAAACGAGAAAACCGAGTAACTTTCCGCCAGGTACTCCGAATGTGCACTTCGATGGATTGAGCTTGATATCATACCTTCTGAGATTGGCAAATGTTTCGGCTAGGTCAGTCAATAGGTCGGAACCTTTTCTCGACTTGACCACGATATCATCCATGTACGCTTCCACATTCCAACTGATTTGAGTGAGTAAACACTTTTGAGTCATTCTCATGAACGTGGCTCCGGCATTCTTGAGGCCGAATGGCATGGTGATATAGCAGAAGCACCCGAATGGAGTGATGAAAGCTGTTTTGATTTCGTCGGGTCCATACAGACGGATCTGATGATACCCGGAATAAGCGTCTAAAAAAGACAATCTCGCACCCTGCGGTCGAGTCGACAATTTGGTCGATGCGAGGGAGAGGAAAATGATCTTTCGGGCAGGCCCGATTGATGTGTTTGAAATCAATGCACATACGAAGTGAGTTGTCCTTCTTGGGGACCATGACGACATTGGCGAGCCACTCGGAGTGGTATATCTCTCGGATGAACTCTGCTGCAAGGAGTCGAGCCACCTCCTCGCCAATGGCTTTTTTCTTCTGAACGGCGGACCGTCGAAGATGTTCTTTAACGGGTTTCGCTTTTGAGTCGACTTTAAGGCGATGCTCAGCCAGCTCCCTGGGAACACCCGACATGTCAGCTGGCTTCCATGCAAAGATGTCCCAGTTCTCACGGAGGAACTGGATGAGCGCTTCTTCCTATTTAGAGTCGAGTGTTGTGGAAATATGGGTCGGAGCTGCATTGGGGTCAGTCGGGTGGATATGAACTGGCTTCGTCTCCCCGGACGACTGAAATGCTGACTCTGTGGCGGGCTTCTTGGCCCGCAGCAAATGACTCGGATCTGCATTCTTCTTGTATTCCTCCAGCTCTACCACTGTTATCTGGTCATGCGCAATCTTTGAGCCTTTCTGGAAACACTCTTCTGCCTTCTTCCGGCTGCCAGTGATGGTGATCACGCCTTTGGGGCCAGGCATCTTTAACTTGAGGTACACATAACATGGTCGAGCCATGAAGCGTGCATAGGCTGGCCTTCCCAAAATAGCGTGGTAGGCGCTTCGGAAATCCATGACTTCAAATGTCAGCTTCTCTTTGCGGAAATGCTTCGAGTCGCCGAACACTACATCCAGAGCTATTTGGCCGAGTGACTCAGCCTTCTTTCCTGGGATGACTCCGTGAAAACTCATGTTGCTGGAACTGAGCCTGGACATCGGAATGCCAATTCCCTTGAGCGTCTCTGCATATAGTATATTCAATCCACAGCTGCCATCCATCAATACCTTCGTCAGTCGAGTGCCTTCGACGACTGGGTCGACCACCAGCGCTTGCCTCCCAGGGGTGGCAATGTGAGTAGGATGATCAGACTAGTCGAAAGTAATGGGAGTTTGCGACCATCTCAGATAGTTTGGTGTCGCCGGGGCGACCATATTGACCTCATGGTTGATCACTTTCAGTCGACTTTTGCTCTCTACATCGGCAAAAATCATCAGAGTGGAGTTGACAAGAGGGTACTCTCCATCACTGTCCTCCTTGTCCTCAGCCTTGTCCGACTCCTTCTCTTTGTCCTTCGGCTGTTTCCCTTGAAACTGCTGGATTAAGAGCCGGCACTGGCGAGTGGTATGCTTTGGGTAGATGAAGTTACCCTCTTCGTCTTTCTTCGTGTGGATATGAGATGGTAGATCCATCACGTCATTACCTTCCTTATCTTTTACCTTCTTGGGGTTCCAAGATCCTTTGGGCTTCCCTTTGAATTTTCCCTGAGTCACGGCCAGAGCCTCTCCAGGAGCAGCTGGCTCGGCCTTCCGCTTTTGCTTCCGACTGGAGTTTCCTTTATCCGACTGACTCGGCTTGTACTTGCCACTCCGGAGTCGGTCCTCTTCTTCGCCATTGGTGTACTTGGTGGCTATTTCCATCATCCGACTCAGGGTCATATCTCCAGTTCGACCAAACTTCAGGCTCAACTCTCTGTTCTTGACACCATCCTTGAAGGCGCAGACCGCTTGATGGTCTGACACGTTCTCTACAGTATGATGCAAAGTGATCCATCTCTGGATGTAATCTCTTAGAGTTTCACTCGACTTTTGTACGCAAACTTGCAGCTCTGTCAATCCTGCCGGTCGCTTGCAAGTTCCCTCGAATGTCCTGACGAACACTCGGGAAAGATCTTCCCAAGTGTAAATGCTGCTAGGAGCTAACTGATTCAACCACGCCCTGGCTGAACCCTCTAGCATAAGTGGCAAATGCTTCATGGCCACCTCATCATTACCGCCACCAATCTGAACAGCCACCTGGTAGTCTTCAAGCCAAGTTTCAGGCTTAGACTCTCCGGTGAACTTACTCACTCCAGTCACCAACCTGAAGTTGGGGGGTATCACTGCGGCTCTGATGGCTCTGCTAAAGCATTCTGGACCTCAAACATGGACTCGGCTGCTTGTGGGCACATCTCTGTCATGGCCACCTCTATGAGCTTTGTTCCGGTCGACCAAACCTTGCACGATGATGGATCTCGCATCAAAGCCTGGTTCTTTGGGGTCGACTGGAGCTCTCCGTCCAACACTTAGCTGGTGTCTATCATCTTGCTGCCGTTGGGCGTTAGACCCACTTCTCGGGGGAGGAGTGGGCACTCAACGCCTGTCATCACGATCAAATTGATCGTCATAATGGTCCCGCCGGCCTTCACGTCCTACGCGCCTCGGAGGCGACCTTGGACTATGAGCTGACTGAACAGTATTCGCAGTGACGGATCAACTGTGAATCCTGTTGCGCGACTGCAGCACAGCTGAGTTCTGATCTCCTGCCGCCCGAAGCAAATCTCTGATCTGCATCAAGCCTCTTCCAGCCTCCGACTGAGAGGGCTGAATTGACTCCGCTATACGGGCTGCAGCTACCAAATTTTGAATCGGGGTTCGATATACCTGAGTCGGTTGCGGAAAGAGCTGACGTCGACGGGAGTCGGGTACTCGCTGACGCGCACGCTCGTCGAGTGCTCGCTGGAGGTTCTCCAATCGAGTGCGTTCAGCCAAGTTGGCCAAACGCGCCTCTTCCAGGGCACGAGCTTCAGGAGTTTCTCCTGCAATGGGAGTATGCAGGGCATCCATGTTCCGGCGGCAAAGTTCTTCCCTCTGCTGGGAAGTGAGTGGCTCGGGATGATACTCTTCGTGGGCCTGAGCGGGGTCGCCTCCGTCGTCCATCCCGTCGTTGCGGGGGAAACCAGGAGGGCTACGAGGACCGTTGACCATCAGGAGCTCCGCCGCTGGATCACTGCTATCGCATTCGGATGCAGTCTCTACGGAGCCAGTCGACAGGTCGAACAGGCCGTAGAGAGATTCGTCGGGCTCAATTGCCATGACTTGGGTGGTGGCCGATTGGCGAGCCACTGCGTGCCTCACCCATCGCTGGAGCCTCGACCGACCAGAGCGCTTGCGCCGGCGGGAAACAGGGAGGGAGGACGGCACAGGAGTCGACCGGTATGGGGTCAACGGCTGCCGCAGCAGGACGCCGCAGACAGATGCCCGAAAGTGCGTCGCCCCGCGGACGGGGAGCGCTTCGATGTCGAGTGGTGCCTCCTGGAGCCAAGCAGAGTCGTCGGCGATGAAAGCGAGCGCCCCGAGACGGATCTCGCGGCCCTCGACCAGAGCTCCGCCGGAAACCATGATGAAGGCAATCGGACAAATTGCAACTTCTCCAAAAAAGTCGCTAAGACACCTGCCCCAAGGTGGGCGCCAACTGTCGTGGTTCTAAGTCTGACAGTAGAATGGGGGGTAGGTATGGAGAGGCAAGATCCTATCTATGGAGTAGTTGTACACACGAGTGTTTTACGAGTTCAGGCCCTTCTCTGAGGAAGTAATAGCCCTACGTCTCGGAGCCCGGAGGCGGTCGACTGGTTTATGCGTATATGAGTTACAGGGGTGCGAACCCTTCTACTAGTGGAGGGGGTGGCTTATATAGAGGACGCCAGGACCCTAGCCTACCCACGTAGCAGAGGGTTAAAGTACATTAAGGCCGGGCGTTACTGGTAACGCCCTACATAAAGTGTCATCATGGCCATTAAGACTACTTAATTACAGACCTTTTGGATACAGAGTAGATACTGAACTCCTGATGGTCGAGTGAGTCTTCATGGTTGAGTGTCTTTAGGTTCGTCGAGTGTCTTCTAGCCAGTCGAGTGGAGTCACTCTTGGTCGAGTGGAATCCCTCTTGGTCGACTGGAAGGTAGCTTCGTCTAAGGATGTCCTTGGGTATGGTATCCTAGGTAGGTCCATGACCCTACCCTAGGTACATAACATCATCAGGGGGGTTGGATGAATAGTGAGCGGTGGCGTTGCCTCTGGATGAACAGGACCCCGTGGTGTGGAGGGCTGGATGAATAGTAGACAGTGGAGGGGTGGCCGTGGAGGGGTGGTTGAACAGGACCCCGTGGTGTGGAGGGCTGGATGAACAGTAGACAGTGGAGGGGTGCCCGTGGAGGGATGGTTGAAGAGTAGTCGGTGGAGTAGCGCGCGGTGGAGGCTGGATGAACAGGAGCCTGTGGAGGCTGGAGGAGGTCGACGGTAGCCCGTGGAGGCTGGAGGAGGTCGATGGTGGAGATGAACAGTATCCCGTGGAGTCCCGTTTTGCGGTACTCCACACCCCTCCTGATGAACAGGACCCTCGTTTCGACCGTGGCGCTCCAACACAAGTCTGTTTCGTCCGTTTTGCGGTACGCCACACCCCTCCTGATCAACAGGACCCCCGTTTCGACCGTAGGAGGTCCGTTTCGTCCGTTTTGTGGTACGCCACACCCCTCCCGATCAACAGGACCCCCGTTTCAACCGTAGGAGGTCTGTTTCCTCCGTTTTGCAGTACGCCACACCCCTCCCGATCAACAGGACCCCATTCCGAACATAGGAGGTCCGTTTCCTCCATTTTACGGTACGCCAGGCCTTGTTTCCATCGCATGTTCCGTCCAAGCCCTCCCGATGAACACAACCACGCATTCCGTTCTGACCCAGCCGGTTGGCTCCCCATGAACACGACGACGATGTTGTTTCTCCATTCCAACCCAGCCATGTACGTATGCGCGAGTAGGCGTTCGAGACCCTGCCCGTATGTACGTACGTGCCCGTATTTTCTTTCTTGCACCCTCGCTGCTGTACGTACGTGTACATGCTACGTGCGCGCGTCTACTATGACACGTGCACACCTCTACATCGACCAGTATGTACGTACACGTTCGCGACCAGAATGACAATACTACGTACGCTTCGACCAGGTGGGTCCCGACTGTCAGGCACTTCCTTGCCTGCGAAGATGTAGGTGGTGGGTCCCAGCAGTCAGGGGGGCGAATCATTTTTTTTTGCCCGGATGCACTTCCTTGCGTGCGAAGATGTAGCTGGTGGGTCCCAGCAGTCGGGGGGCGAATTGTTTTTTTTGCCCGGACGCACTTGTGTGCGAAGGTGTAGCTGGTGGGTCCCAGCAGTCAGGGGGAAACGTTTTTTTCGCGAAATACGGTGTCCCGTCCGGTGGGTCCCCGCTGTCAGGTGGAGGAATAATTATTTTGCGCGTAATAAGGAGGCACTTCCTTGATGCGGCCGTGGACCTAGCTGTCAGCGTCTCCACGCACTGTACTCTTCCGATGGAAGTCGGTCGTTGACCACATTGACCATGCCGCGCCGAGGGCACCGCGACGGTGGACGACGGTGAGGCCTAGGAAGGGGACGACACGGAGGCAGGGAAGATTCGGCAGTTGTTTCCCATGCGGAGGGGAGTACGACTATACGAGGGTTTACTGGTTCGTCTGCCGTCGCCGGAGAATAACAGCAGGTGTGGGTGAGTAGAAGGATGGCTAGGCCAGCGATGGGAGTACGGTGGGGCGGTGAGGCCTGCGCGGTAGCACAGCCGGCCGCGGGGAGGAGTGAGCAGGCAGTCCCGCCGGTGCTTGTTTGAGCGGCTGGAGCAGGAACAGCAAAAATTGAAGAAGCACGACGGCCGTTGGATGAACATCCAGCAGTCACTGCTTGTGCGGCAACCTTTTTTTTTAGGAAAGCCTCAAATCTGTGGCAAACAACATACAACCCATCTGCCATTATTTCTAATAATTTACAGCCCATTTGCTAATTCTTAAGGTTTTTTTGGAGCCCATATTCTGTTTGTTACCATTACAGCCCATATTGTGGCCACGGTTAAAAAATTATACGGAATTTTGCATATTTCGGTGCGGTCCGAACTGTTTTTAATCCCGAAATTTTGACTCACATTCAAACTAGTTTTAAAAATAAATCTATATCAATATAAAATCCAACAAATTCTCCATGCATAAAAATTAATGTAATTTAAAATCTTGAAATGAAAAATATATATTTCAAACTAATTGCCGGTTTGATGTGTTTTAAAAATGTACAACCCATTTCTCATTACTGATGGGCCATTTTCTCGGCCAGCCGAATGAAAGCTCTCCTCATCTTGAAAGATTTGCAGCCCAACAGGCCTGACAAAGCGATTTACTTGGCAAATCACAAAAAAACTGGGCTGTGGCCGTGGACCCAGCTGTCAGCCTCTCCACGTACAGTACTCTTCCGATGGAAGTCGTTCCTTGACAATGTTGACCACGCCGCGCGGAGAGCACCACGGCGGTGGACGACGGCGAGGCCTAGGAAGGGGATGACATGGAGCCGGGGAAGACGCGGCAGTGGAAGCCCATGCGGAGAGGAGTACGAGGGTTCACTGGTAAGGCTGCGGTGTGAGGGTGCCGTCGCCGCAGGGCCTGGCCAGCAGTGGGAATAGTAGGGGGCGGTGAGGCCTCCGCGATAGCACAGCCGGCCACGGGAGGCAGGAGCATGCGGCACGATCGGCGCTGCTTTGGGTGGCTGGAGCAAGAAGACCAGAGGTTGAAGAAGCACTACGGCTGTTGGATGGACATCGTACGGTCACTGGAGCTAGAATCGTTCATATTGACTAAGTTGACAAAGCCCTTCGTCCCCGTCAACCTAGTAGGCCCGCAAGACAGCCTCCCACCAAGGTGGGTCGCAGCTAGCCGGGGGAGTATTCATTTTTTTGTGTGTAATAAGGAGGAACTTCTCGTGGGTCCGAGCTGACTGCGGGGGGGACGTTTTTTCACGAAATACGGTGGCCCGTCCGGTGGGTCCCAGCTGTTAGGGGGAAATGATTTTTTTCGCAAAATACTGGTGGCCCGTTCGGTGGGTCCCCGCTGTCAGGTAGAGGAATAATTATTTTCTGCATAATAAGGAGGCACTTCCTTGCGGCTGCCGTGGACCCAGCTGTCAGCCTTTCCACGTACAATACTCTTCCAATGGAAGTCGGTCGTTGACCACATTGACCACGCCGCGTCAAGAGCACCACGGCGGTGGACGACGGTGAGGCCTAGGAAGGTGACGACGCGGAGCCGGGGCACGAGAGGCAGGAGCAGGCGGTAGCACAGCCGGCCACGGGAGGCAGGAGCAGGCGGCAAGACCGATGCTGCTTTGGGCAGCTGGAGCAAGAAGATCAGAGGTTGAAGAAGCACTATGACCGTTGGATGGACATCATACGGTCACTGGAGTATTAACTAAGTTGACAAAGCCCTCCATCCCCGTCAACTTAGTAGGCCCACAAGTCAGCCCAACAATATGGTGGGTCCCAGCTAGCAGGGGGTATTCATTTTTTTGGGCATAATAAGGAGGCACTTCCTTGTGTGCAAAGATATAGCTGGTGGGTCCGACCTGTCACCAGGGGGAACATTTTTTCGTGAAATACAGAGGCCCTTATTGTGGGTCCTAGCTATCAGGTGGAGGAATCATCATTTTGCGTGTAATAAGGAGGCATTTCCTTGCGTGCGGCTGTGGACCCAGCTGTCAGCCTCTCCACGTACAGTCCACTTCCGATGGATGTCATTCATTGACCACGTTGACCAGGCCGTGCCGAGAGCACCAGGGCGGTGGGCGACGACGAGGCCTAGGAAGGGAATGACACAGAGCCACGGAATACTCGTCAGTTGTTTCCCACGCGGAGGAGTACGAGGGTTTACTGGTTCATCTGCCGTCGCCGAAGAATAACAGCATGTGTGGGTGAGTAGAGGGATGGCTAGGCCAGCGATGGGAGTATGGTGGGGCCGTGAGGCCTGCGCGGCAGCATAGCCGGCCGCGGGAGGAGGGAGCAGGCAGTCCCGTCGGCGCTTGTTTGAGCGGCTGGAGCATGAGGATCAGAGATTGAAGAAGCACGACAGCCGTTGGATGGACATCCAACGATCACTGCTCTCCTGTGTTGACTAAGTTGATAGGGTGTTGCGTGTGCGTCAACCTTTTTTTATGAAAGCATACGCGTCAACCTGTAGTAGGCGCACAAGTTAGCCTCAAATCTGTGGAAAACATCATACAACCCATCTGCCATTATTTCTAATAATGTACATCCCATTTGCTAATTCTTAAGATTTGTTTTGGAGCCCATCTTCTTTTTGTTAGCATTACACCCCATATTGTGGCCACGGTTAAAAAGTATATGAAATTTTGCATATTTCGGTGCGGTCAACTATTTTTAATCCAGAAATATCGATTCACATTCAAACTATTTTGAAAAATAATTTATATAAATATAAAATCCAAATAATTTTCCACGCATAAAAATCAATGGAATTTAAGATCTTGTAATGAAAAAAAATTGAAACTAATGCCTGATTTGATGTGTTTTAAAAATGTACAGGCCATTTCTGGGCAAACCGAATGAAACTCTCCTCGTCTTGAAAGATTTACAGCCTAGCAGGGCCGATAAAGCTAGTAGGCCTTGTTTGGGTATTTCTTTTAAAAAATAGAACTGGGCTAGCCATTTTCAGCAAGAAAAAAACATAACTGGGCTCATGATGTGGTAAACATAAATAAAACCCTGACACGGGCCATAGCCCCCGCACAACCCCGTTGTTACCCTGATCCATCGCTAAAACTAGTATAAATAACAACTACTTGTTCCTCGAAAAAACTGCGCGACTTGCTGGGTCCCTGGTGTCAGCCGCTCGTAGTGTAATTCTCTCGTTCATTGACTACGTTGACAATGGCGTGAGCCCCAGATGTCCAACCATTAGGAGGAACCATATTTTTGGGCTTGTACTATAGAGGCACTTGCTTGCGTACTGCCATGGCGCCGGTGGGTCCCTACTGTCATCCTCTCCATGTACAGTCATCTCCTTGTTCCTCTCGGTTGTTGACGACGTTGACAATGCAAGAGGGCGGCGCACCGCGCACAGCGAGTGAACCAAGGCCGCAAGGCGGAAGACGACGAAGAGGCCTCGGACAGAACAAACAGGAGCCGTTGAAGATGCGCCGGTCCAGTCGCAGGCGAAGGGGAGTACGAGGGTTGACTGGTTTGGGCGCGGGTGCGTGTTGGGGCTGACGTCGCCGGAGAATAACAGGACATGTGGGGGAATAGAGGGAGGGACTGGCCAACGTTGGAGGGTACTTATGGTAGGGCGGCGGAGGTGTAGCCAGCCATGGGAGGCGGGAGCAGGCGGAGCCGACGGGGTGGTTTGGTTTGGGCGGCTGGAGGAAGAAGAAGACAAGAGATAGAAGATACACGACAGATGTTGGATGTCAATCCAACGGCTGGTAGACATAATCGTTTGTTGACTGGCTAGTAAGTCGACACCACCTTGGATAGGCTATTTCCTCGCGGGTCCCAAATGTCAGAATCCAAATCTGTCACGGTCATGCAGCATTTCCTATGAAAATGTACAGCCCATTTGATGTGCTAGTTCGAAATAAGTTTGTGGGTGTTGGTGGGGGCTAATCACTTGGCTTCTGTAATGCATAGTGAGCTCAAGCAGCCGGTGAGAGTGATGTTATTTCCCTTGGTTGGGATTTGTTACAATATTTCACTCTAAATTAAACGAATGGCAAGCCATTTGTCTTGTTTCAAAGAAAATATGACAGTCACAGCCGAGTTCAAAAGGGCAGGAACATCTAACTCCAGCTTACAAACTGTACAAAAGCACGAGGGTTAATTGTTCATCAGGTTTACAAAAAAACCCAGATTGAAAAGGGCAACAACATCTAACTCCAACACTGTTTTCGGCAGTCACAGTCAAATGGATCGGTCAGGTCCATAGAATGAACATCCTGGGTCGTAAAATTTACTGGATTATGACCACAATATGTTGTAAATAGAAGCACAACACGTTCATAAGCTCTTTTGCCCACCTAGAACTCCTCTTTTGGCTCTTCGGCATACCCATCCGTCAAAACCATGCTGCTGATAAACTTAAGCCTGATGGACAATAGTAACCTCGCATTCAGTAGGAAGAATGTGACAAATCTTGTGTTCGCACGGTTGGCTACATATCGTTCTAGCGTTATTGTCTTCAATCGAATCTCATGAGAAGTGACAAAATCCCGATGCTTATGAATCCACCGATTGGTTATAACTTTCTTACCCCGTCCTATTGCCTAAATAGACATGAAGATTGAAAACAGTTAAGGTCTAAAAGAAGAGTGTCGAAAGAGCAACAACTGAACGGTTAATTCTAGTACACTATATGCAGGCTTCCAATGTGCGTGAAATTATCACCTTTATATACAACTTCTCCACACATGGAAAGCATTGCAGCAAGCCAATAATCTTGTTCAGATCAAAACTATTCATTTGGATATATAAGATCTTGACAGAATCCAGCACCATTGATAGGCCATCCATGGAGAAACTCTTCATTGAGCATAAAACATAATATTAGTACAAAATGTGTACTGCAAGATGATATATAAATTATGCACAGAAATTTAAAATGCAGCTTATAGTTACAAGTGTAGATGATAATATAAAGTACCTGAAGAATTGTGGAGCCAAACACCATATTGAAATGAGCACGGAGATCATGTATTACACCCAAGGTCTCCAGTTCAGGCGCAGAGAGGACGGTTATTTGCAACAGTGAATAACTAGAATCAAGGATCAACCTTTGAAGTGAAGGGGCATCTTGGATGATGAGTTGCCTTCCGTCAAAATAAATTCCAATTCTTACAAGGTTAGGCGACTTTATTTGGAGACAACCGATTCTAACTGTGAAAACAAGCACCAAGCACTCCAGCGCAGGGCAACTGGAGTGGATGATGCTGTGCAATGAGGCCTCCGATGTACGAACCCGCACAAGTGAAAGTTTCTTGAGAAATGGGAGTTGAAGGTTTAGTACCAGATTGTCTGGTAGGTAGCACAACGCAAAGGTGGCAGTGTGGAGAGAGGAGGAAAACCGCGAGATGGACATCGGTGCTGAGGGCACAAGTTCATGGCGTTCGGTATGTGGTATGTGATTTCCAAGGGAATAGTAGAACTCAAGCAGATGTAGTTCTGTGAATTCAGGGGATTTCAGCCAGGTGTCCACCATGCAGGGCATGGTATGCTTGCTTAGGTAGCATGACGGGATGCAGAGGCTTAGAATGGAGCCCTGGTGGGAGGAGATGATGGCTCTGGGGATTTCATAATCATTGAACAGAGATAGCTGACAACAGTCGAGATTAAGGGGCACGGCGCGCCATAGAGGGCACCACCGAATTGAGAGGAATTGGGTGCGGCAGCAATCCTTGGTGAGGAGAAGCGAGATGATCTCCCCAAGGACGGCGTCCGGGAGATCGCTAATGTGGTCCACCCGAGATTCTACGAGTTCCAGGAATCCGATGGGGGCGGGTTCGCCGCTTCTCCCCATGCTACCGGGAGTGGGATCTACAACAGGCGTCGCCGCTGGCAGGAGCCTCATCTTCTTGGCGCTCGGGTCAGCCGACTCCATTTTCCTTGAGGGAGTCGCGTCGCGCTCACGGATTTGAGCAGAGTAACAAATGACGAGCCTAGTTGTAGTGCGAGCGAAGAAGAAGGGGAGCTAGAGGTTTTCTGTAGGAGTGAGGAAGAAGGAGAGCTGGGGTTTTTTGTAGGAGTGAGGTGAGGAATTTGGGGGTACGAGTGGAGCGAGCTGACGTGAGGTGGGTGGGAGCGAGGAGGAAGAAGACCACCCAGGTTTTTGGGGGGGGGGTGTGCTGGGTGTGGGTAGCGCCTTTTGAATTGATTTTACTATTTACTAGTGTGGATTGGCTGTTTTGTCTTGGGCCCAGAGAAACAATTACTACTAGTACAGTGGAGACACTCTACAGCTACCCAGGAAAACAATTACTACAAGTACAGTGGAGACACTCTACCGCTTCTGGCTCCTCCTAGGTCATTGAAACGTCTCCCACTACTGAATGCCATTATACTTTTGTTCACCGACATGCGGGCCATGCACCGCGCAGGCCCAAATGCCATCCACCAAATTAGAAGGCAGTATGCAGGGGGAGAGTCACCCCGGTCGTAGCACGGTAGTAACGAGCCGTCGTATCACAAAACCCCACCTCCCCGCAGTCTATGTTTGACGAACGAAGCAACCATCATTTCACTCTTCGCTGAATCCCCTTCTCCCTCACCGTCTTCAAGAAAGGCAACACTCGCATCTACCACTGTTCTTCTCACCCAACCAAGGGAAGGTAAGCAGATCCGTGATGTTGGTATATTTTCGTTCAGAGAAAAAAAAGAACTTTTGCAAAGCAGTAAACGATCCTCACTCTTTTTTTCTTTCATTGTCATTGCGATTGTGTTTTCCTTTCAGTGGTCTCCTAGTATTCGTCAGTTTCATGATGGACCAAGGAGAACCAAGCAAAGATCTGCCGATATTGGAGCAGACGCGGGAGGCTGATCCCCTCGAGACAGAGAGCTCCAAGAAGATGGAGGCAACCACCGAGCCGACCCCAGATACACTCACGGCCACTACTGAGATGGTGAAGGCCCCGTTTGAGGTTACAGCCCCCGTGGCACTGCAGGAGCAGTTTTCCCCCTTCGAGGATGTGTCCCCCCCCCCCCGCTAAGCTGCCCAAGGTGATTTCCTTCTTTGCCGATCTCGATTGTTGTTTTTCATCTAAGTATGTGGGTTAGCTTCGATGCCATGCTATACATAGTGGTTTAAATAACTTGTGTTTCTTATACTGAAAAGTAATTCAGAATTTGTTTCTGTTTCAATTAGAGCCCTGATGCAGACAAGGATTGTGTGTTGTGCATGTCACTCACTATGAGGCGGACGACCTGAATATATGCACTGGGAAAACAAAGTTCTTAGGCTGTTGGATCCTGGAAGCCATTTGCGGTTATACCAATGAAGAGTTGTATTCTAGCCTCACTTTTGTCGGGCGTGTTGTCCAGGGTGTACTGAAGCACAAGGAGTTCAAAGCTACTCCTTCGTTTGTGAGGCATACTATTCTTGTCAAGCTTACGTAGGAAGATGACGTGGCATGCCTCCACAAACAAGTTTATCAGTGGCAAGGACACAAGGTTGTCTTCATGAACATTCACAGGATTGAGCTGCTGCGGGACGTCCTCGATGATGTTCATGGCAAGGTCCGTCTTGTGTCCAGCCCAAATTAGATCGAGGCTTGAAATAGTTGCCCCATCTAGTGTTTAATAGTAGTTTGGATTGTGTCTAATTATCCAAACCTTGCTTGTTATCGACCCCTCTGGGCTAGTACTGTGTTTGAATCTGTCTATGGGAACTGGTGCTACTTTTGTGTGCCCGTGAATCATGTGAGAACCATCGTAATTGTTGCCGAAACAGATGCATCCTCACTAGTTTTTTCATGAATATGGCATGGTAAGACATAACTTGTCACGTTTTATCATATGAGCAGTGTGTGTTTTGATGAAATAAAGCACTCGTTCGAGAACCGTGCGCCGACGTATACATAAGTACTTGTAAACATTGTTGGTGCTACCCCACTTGTAAGCAGTTGTGCAAAACACGGCACATTGGCTCACCTCGCTTCAACACTAGGCTATCGACCAGCTAACAATCAACAATCTGCTGTCTGACATATAAGCAACTATGTATCTTGTTATAGTGGTTCATGTAGTTATTTGAGGCCACAATGTAATAAATTCCAAACGTTCACACGTTAGTCCAGCGCTCATGTGGAACACTCCCATTAAACTCTTCTTCATAAAAATCTTGAAAAGCATAACTTATACATCTCAATGATTCATAGAACATAACAAACATATACTAGTTCACAGCAAAAGACAAAGTTGTGAGAAGGTTTACAAATCAGGAAAAAACAAGCAAGGCTTCTCTGAGCAAAGGGCCTCCCGGCAGGCTTAAATTTCCTGGAGTTCACTCTGGTTCTTTCTTGTTGCCACCATCCAGGGTTATGTTCTCTCATTCCAAAATAACCAATTATAATTGTCGTCTCAGCTGGAATGCTGAACTGAACCATGCAGTGTACTGACCAGTTGAAATTCTTGTTCATTCCACTAAATTTAAGCACTGCTATTTGCAGAAATAAGCAGACCACAATGCCTCTTATCTGCGCACCTGTCCAAAAAACCGCCGTGCAGTCGTGCCAGCTAGTCCTCGGTCCATGGATGAACTGGTAGAAAGTGCATTCCGGACTAGATGCAGTTGTTTTCGCTCGTCCCTACACTGCAATCAGGAAGTAAAACATATGAATCAGCTTCTTTTAGATTGCGTTGGTCATTCTACCTTAGTTACTACCAATGTAGGGATACCTTGAAGACAGGAGGTTAGACGACGGTAACGAGGGATAGCCGTCTCATTTTGCACAGTTGTACTAAAACTGAGGTGTGTGCTTTTGATTGTACGGATAGAAACGATACGGAGACAGACATCCCGAAACGATATGGAGACAGACATCCTTGTTTGCGCAAATACGAAATACGGTTATTTAAACAGTGACAGATATTACTACTTTCCCCCGTTTCCTCTTAGAACCAAGTCCTAGATTCATGCTACAGCTTTCGCACTTTCTTCCCTGTTTGAACCAACGCTTTGAGTTGACTGTATGAACTAGCTTTACTTCTAATAATAGTAGAGGTCTAGGTGGCTTTGGAACAGTGGACGGAAGTAGAAAAGGATCCACACGAAGGGGGAAAAGCTGGGGCAAAGGATCCACACGAAGGAATATATACCTGAGGGTCGTCGGCATGTGGCAAAGACGGTGTCGAGAGGCCACATCTTGGCCACAATACCACAGGGAGGAAGAAGGGGCCGTAGGCCCTCCCGAGCCGGCGCTCTCTCGAAGAGAACGGCACGGCCACCGACCGGGACGCGCGGGCAGCCGTTGGTCTCCTCCCTCGCCGCCGACGACAACGTGAACGATGCACCTACACCCGTGCCCCGGTCGAGGTTGTCCGGCCGGATTTGTGACCAGCCATGAGCTGAGAGAGAGTGTGTGGCCACCTATGTCTTGCTTAGATCTGGAGAGCATGAGAGAGTGAACGAGAGGAACCCTAGTAAAGCAAGCGCTAAGGCTCCTGCTTTTTTATATATAGTGGAGTGATTTTGTTGTACCAGCTTCAAAAAAATGCGCTCCTACGTGTACCCGCGAGTGGGTGTGAGAGAACTAGTGTGTGCATGCACCGCTTCTCTTCGTGAGAGTACAATATACTATGCCCAAAGAACGTTCGCCGCAAGAGTAATAGTATAAGTGTGTGACGTGTGAGCTAAAATAAAATGTGCGCGCCGTATTTTATTTTTTAGAAGTTCTGAGGGTAGGGTGTGAAGAGCACATATGTGCGTAACATCTACCTGCAGATAGACGATGGGTGCGACGTTCGAGTCTGCAACAGGACTCGGGAGAGTCATGACTCATGAGGGTGCGTGTGCGTGAGAGAGGGGGGGCATGTATCAATGCAATGCATGTGCCCGTAAATCATTATCCGACAAACGTTCGCCACAAGCCTTTTCCTGATGAACGCCGTAAGAACCGTTAGATTGGCACCGACAGTGTTAGTTTTGCCATGTCATTTAACAGAACAACCACTCCTCCTACACACAAATCTTCCACGTGAGTGTTAGAAACTGTCGTATGCTCCCTCCGTTCCGAAATGCAGTGCATATAACTTTATTGAAAATTTGAACCTCGCAAACTTTTACCGAGTTTTCGTGTACCAAATTGCACATGTAGAATACCCTGTATATATCATTTCATTCATCTTCGAGAGGTAACTATAAAGATGGGTGAGGAGTCTACAAATAAAGACCATCGTATCACCCACAGCAATTTCAACCATCCTTTAGTGTCGAGGAATATCATAGGAACTCTATATGATATGATTTTTATAGGATTTTTTCCTTTAGAGCCAATTGGTTCATCGGAATAGATTCATATACTCTACATTTCAAAGGAAATAAACATGATATCATTTCTATAGCTTTAGAGCCACTTGGTTCATATGAACGGATTCCTATACTCCCTTAATTTCAAAGGAAAATAAACATTAGCGTATATTCAATAGAAAAGTTCCTATGATATGAACCAAATTACATCTCTTTACTAATCCCTCCTCATAGGAATTGAGATACATGTCATCTCTAGATTCAATAGAAAAGTTCCTATGATGTGAACCAAATGACATCTCTTTTCCAACCCCTACTCATAGGAATTGAGATGCTCCATGTCATATCTTTCCCTACAACTTCCATGTATAGATCTTCTATTCCTAAATAGATAGTACAACCCACTAGTAGCTTTTTTCCAAAACATGCAACTATGGCACAAGAACTATATAGTGTGCCAATAACTTTGAAAGATGGTCGCTAGATGAAGCTAACCCGATAGTGCAGAGATGGGCAAATCCTAGTACTACTGGCCGTTGGATATCATCAACATTCCACCAGATCTGCCACATGTACAATTTAGAAGACTCCATGGTTGAACTTAAGCATAATGCACAAACCTCAAAACACAAGCACTTCTCCTTTGTTCTACTTCTGTATCATAATTGATTATTTTTTTCTAAATGAATTGCCATTATTTGTTTTTTACTTTATGATTTACAATGCACAACCCCATGAATCTTAACATTTTTATAAAACTAATTGATTTTGAATGAGATGAACTATAAGAACTAAACGAACATCTACATCATGCATATATGACTCAAAGCTTTACATTCTATAGTGCGTATTTATTCATAATTTGGTTTTGAAATCTCATGCGTTCAATACATGTGTACCTTACTAGTTTTGAGTAGAGTAGCAAATTTCACGCGGCCCCGGGTATATCAAAATGCAGGGCCCATGCATCATTGCCTTTCGATCAAACCTACGTCCACAATTTTTTGTACGTACTATATCTCCACTGGTCCCCGAACCCAAAATGTTGCCTCGTTCCCGTAAAACCAAGCGGCCCAGACATATTTAAGGCATCGACTCGAACCCGTTTACTACGACGTGGCCCCGCATGCCGTAGTACTCCTACAAACCCTACCACCGCACTCATCATCGGTTTTCTTCAAGAGGACGAGGGAGAAGCCGATTTGTAGTGGAGGCGCTTTCAAAAAAAGGATCTGTAGTCGAGACCCCTACCCTATGGTGCCCTAGGTAGCTGCCGCATGCATCATTGTTTTCTCTTTTCTTTATGCTCTTGCGTGCTAGAGTGAAATGATGGTTGCTTCATCCGTCCAGCTTAATGCAGGAAAGGTGGGGCTTTGTGATTTGACCCCTCATCGCTCATTTTCTACTACTGCGGTGCTACAACCAGGGTGCCTCCAATTCCAACCGCTGCTCCGAACTGTAATTTGGTGCATCGCACATGGAACAAGACGGTGGATGTGCCACATGTCTGCCAAAGGGGTCCTATTAAGTGTGTTGCCATTTCGTGTGCAGACTGACCCTGCTTGAGTTGCTACGCCAACACGACATGAGCAGCCTACCACTTGGTTTTGCTCCCTGGTGAATCCCGACTATATTGATCTAAAAAGATACGTGCTGAACTACCCTCTCCGTCTTGGTTTTTTATTTGTAGGCATCTTGGTTTATAGGGCATGCACGTAGTTCTAGGTCATCCATTTGACTAAGGCTGGTCATAGTGGGGAGTAACTTAGACTAGTAACATACATATGTTACTAGTCCATGTTACTACCTTCATAGTGGAAAGTGTCATAGGTGTAGTAACATACATGTATTCATTTATTGCTTTGTAGACTCATTTTGTATTGGGAACCGCTATGTTATGGTAACATATTATGTTACTCTATTTGTCTCTCTCCTCTTTAATTACATGACACATCATCTTTTTTTCTTATGTGGCATCTATGTTGCTACTTATGTTACTTGCACTATGACTAGCCTAACTAAATATGAGTTACTATGTCACAAAAAGTATATCATTGGATTCTTATTGGTCGATATGTGAAGAAACAAGAAACGAGGTAGAAGTTAATGCACCACGCCTTAGTATTTTGGTATTATTTGGTTTTCGTAAGATGACTTACTCACCTAGACGGAGGGAGTAGTTGTATTTAAAAGTCGAGGGCGGGGCTTTTCCTTCACGGTAGGCGGGGCAGTTCCGCCTAGTCGGTTAGACAGAGACACGAGAAGACGAGGGAGTAGGCTACTGCAAACGTAGGGATGTGTGATTTGACAGCGAGTTACTGGTGGACAGGTGGGGCCCCGTGATTTGACTTGCCACTATCATTTTAACTGCGGCGCTACGACCGGTGTGAGTCTCCTGATTCCTGACCACCTCCATACAGGTGCCTCTCCCAATGCTCCACCATGTAGTAGAGGCTGGCTCTTGCATGAGAGCCCACTTCTCCACTTTTTCCTTGCCTCTCTTTCCTCCACATATGCAAAAATGCCATGTAAAGCGCACTATTGTACTTACTTGCTCCTACAAGTGCTTAAGCTTGCCACATAGGCATAAAGTCTGATGTGGCAAGTTAATCAAGAAGAGAGAGACTAGTTTGGTGACCCAAGGAAGAAACGGTGCTAAGTGCGTGTACCTAGGTGAAAAGTAAATTTTGAGTCTATAGCTAATTAAATGAAGCAAACTTAGCAACACCATTTCATTAGAAGAGTTCACTCCTTGGCAAATGCAATAAATACTAGTACTCCCTGTGTGCCATAATATAAGAACGTTTTTGACACTACACTAGTGTCAAAAATGTTCTTATATTATGGGACGGAGGGAGTACGAAGAAAGAGATAGAGAGGAGTAAAAAAATACACTTATAGCCAACCTTGTTGTAGTATGAGTGACTAAGTGATGACTATGTATGACATGCCAACATCAGATAGCCTAACGCACCGTGTTAAATCTCCAAGGGCGCGACCGCGCGAGCGATGCGACGGTCGTGGTAGGCGCGACCATGATACGGGCTGCTGGCAGCCCTTGGATCTGAGATGAAACGGTCGCATGCTAAGTTGCTGAAAATTTGCAGAATAACCCTCTAGGATAGGATATTCACCCATAGGTCTAGAATCACGCCATGCAACCATTCAATCTTAGATCCAAGGGCTCTCGGAAGCCCGTATCACAGGAGAATGGAAAGCCACTACCCTGCCGTTCGCACACTAGCAGTTCGCTCCTACTCGTCCCTGCACGTCATTTAATACTACGACAGTTCGCTCCTAGTCGTCCCGTCCATTCACATTACGGCAGTTCCACTAATCCTAACCCTCCTCCCAAATCCATGGCGTCCCAAATCTCCCAGATCGGCCGTGAGTACAAGGTTAGAACCATCACCGGCGATGAGTTCGACGTCATCTACACCCATACTTCCGCGACGGTGAAAGGATGCCTTTCTCGCTTCAGACGCATGTTCGAAAACTCGGATGATGAGTGGGTCGTTGGGCTAGATGTTGAGTACACCACAGTCCTGGGACGAGATAAGGATCTAAAGGACGAAGAGAGAAAGAAGCCTGCCGTGATCCAGGTTTGCGTACATAACATTTGCTTGGTCTACCACATATGCCATGCCGACATTGAGTGCCAGGATTTTAAGAACTTCCTCGAGGACAAAACAGTGAAATTCGTTACTGTAGAATTTAAGAATGACAAAGAAGTCCTGGGTCGGATAGGCCTCGTTGTAGGCAACCCCTTCGACCTCCAGAAGAATTGTCTGGTGCCCACTTGTCAGCCCTCAATGCTGACCCTAGCAGGAGCCATGGTTCATCCTTCGTACCGTATATTGGAGAAACCTCATTACACGTTTCATCGTCATGCATGGCAGCGGAATGTACTAGATATAGACCACATCCACTATGCTGCAATGGATGGCTACCTTTGTTTCAATATCTACAAGGATTGGATGAAGAGCAACAGCCAAGTTGGCGGTTCAAGCAAAGAAGTATCGGCCAAGAGGAAGAGGGACAAGGACAAAGTCGAGGACGTGGACGACGACTCCGAGTAAGGTGGCAGTGTCGTTGCTCATGGTGGTTCTAAACTTTTAATGCAGTGTCTACCAGATTAGTTGCATCGTTTAATTTCAGGTGTGCTTAGTTTAATTTGAGGGGTGTGTTGTGCTGAGCCCCCAGCAGAACTATGTTATGTTTCTTCTCGTTACTTTAACTCTTCAGTATGTACATACTACTAGTATTTCTTTAATAGAATTTAGCACCCCAATTAAGCACGTACTAGCTTTTTTAATAGTACCATATGCATAATTTGGCGACGAGCGCTCTCTATATGTACCACCTTTTTTTAAAATTTCAATTTTTGCTCCATGGCGCAATCCATCGATAGTACTACTGTACAAAAGTATACATTTTTTAAAAGGCTAGAGTACTATTCATCACATATATATATATAGCCAGTTAAATTCTCAACCTAGAACGACGTGCATGCCAAGTAGTAAACTGATACGGAGGAAGTATAGTAAAAATGAGGTGATTTTACCGAGCGATCGGCGGGGGAGCATGGCCTGTCATGCGGTCCCACGTGTCATGATGTACCAAGGTGATGCGCGTGTCCCTCTTGAGGAAGAAGAAATACTAGTACGTGGTTTGAGATGATGTCGAACCGAAGTGTGAAATAATGGTTGCTTCGTCCGTCTGGGAAGGTGCGGCATTGTGATTTGACATCTCATTGCTCATTACTACTACTGGGCCGGTACGAGTGGGGTGCGTCCCCCTGCTGTTCTGCACTGTTATTTCGTGCTTGACACGTCGACCCGGTTGCTATATGTCCCACATTTCGGCGACAGGAAGTACAGAATTCATGAAAGGGAGCGTCGACGGAGGAGTATACTACAGAATTCATGAAAGGGAGCAACTTAGTTTTAAAAAACTCTGTTTTTATGGAGTACGTACCCACTAGGGTTTATAGGGCTCATCTAAAAAACATTCGTTTTTCCATTTGATAAGTCTCAATTCTACTATACTAGTAGTAGTACCATTACATGTTGGATTTCGAGGTGCGTTAGATCACCCGACGCAAGCAGTGTCAAGAGGAAACTAACCAATGCATGTACAAGTTCATGGATATTTAGTGGTCATTCATGCATTCGTTCTAATTAATGCCTCGGTAAACATAACTTCTTGAGAAAAACGAGCGTACTATGCAAACTATGAAATTAATTCAACCACTCACCGTCTACCTTGGTTGGAGAGATTTTGAAATTGAGCCATAAATTGGAAAGGAGGGAGTAGTAACTTTTGTCTCGATTACTATTTGTGGCCTTGTATAGATGCAAAATGTATTTTTTTATAGTGGACTTGTATAAGTAAATGGAGGGAGTACTAACCAAAGTACGTAGTAGGGACGAGGAGTAAACGGAGGGAGTAGTAAAATTTTCTCCTCATGCTGCGAGCCACCGCACGAGTGGGCGAGGGAGCGGGCGTAAAGGCGTATAGTAGTAGTAAGCTTCACCTCATCCTGTGAGCCACCGCGCACGTGGGCGGGGGAGACGGCGTACTAAGCAAGCTTCTCCTCGTTCTGCGAGTTGACGGGACACATCAAAAGTACTCCAGTGTATAGAGCCTTGCCTCTAAGGTAGGCCCCACATGGTTTGCCTCTTTTTTTAATTTAACATAACGCGTCAAGTCGCAATTTGTTTGTTCACCCGTGGTAGACGATCCTCCCTCCACCAAGTGGACAACCAGTACACGTGCCAAATTACCACGTGGGTTGCCTTTTTCGTACAGAAATGAGCTCCACCGTGTACCCGCGCGGGTGTGGTTGGGAAAGAGACGGGAGTACATGCGCCGTGCGTGCACCTCTTCTCTTCGTGCAGGTCCCCCACCTATGTGGGTGTGTGTGAGAGAGATACAAACCTAGACATAATGCGTTGTCCATCCCCATGCCTCCACCCAGTCCGACCACCAGTCACCACCACGGCACCACGCCCCACTCCTCCTCACCTTATCTCTCATATTTCTCCCTCCATTTTATATACAAGGGGCCACTATCAAAATTACAATTTGCAGATATACAAGGCCACTAACACTAATCGATGCAATATTAATGGTGTTTGCCTCGTGGTACTAGCAAAGGAGGACGTTAATTATCCCTTCCATGCATGCAGGAGTTTGTAAAAAATGCATCTTGATGTTCCGTTCAATGCACGGGCATCTTGCTAGTCCATGAAAACAACACATGGCAAAATTCCACGGCGAACGAGGGATTTGAATCTGTTGGGAGGGGCTGTTTGGATCTTGCCCAGGGTAGCCAAAATATTGGCGACCCTTTTTTCCACCGGTGCCTTTGCCACCGATGAACGAGGAATGGCTCGGGTGTTCATGCTGTCATGCATCCTCCAGCGCGCATGTTGGAGACGAGCTTGCACGGGTTGTGTTTTTTTGTCCCACAACACCGCCCGAGCCGCCCGCGGACCGACCGGCGACCCGCAAATTACGCCATCCAACCGTAGCCGCACACATTATGACATCAACTCAACCAACCGGACGAAATTCATGCAAACACATAGACAAACTAATATTTCATATAAACAACGACGGAAATCATATAAAATACCAGATTTTCACACAAACATGACGGATTTCATTACATTCAAATGAACTACGCGGTGCTAGTTCTAGACAGCACAGGTATATAATACCTAGCCTAAATGGTCGCCCGCCGATTGATTTGTGTTCCTCATGTCCGGCAGCACGATCACCAGACTGCCGGGAGCCCTAGAGGTATATGCTTCAGCACAAAGGACGACTCGCTTCCCCACTGCCCAACTGATATCATTGGCTGGTGCCGAAGATGATGGTGGCCGGCACCGGTTCGAGTTCATCACCGGCCACTACTTCGCCATGGCCGGCACCGGCTCGAGTTCATCCTAACATTCCCCTCTTCCGTGGAGCCCATGCGGGGTCGACAAAGGTCCTCGCAACAAAAGGATCCGGCAAGACACCTGCTGTGTACGCCGGCGTCGCCTCCGCGGTGGCCTTCATGGGACCCAAGCGGCGGCGGCCTCCCGTGTTCTACTTCTCCTCGATGATGGCGGCGGACGTGGAGGCGCTAGCCACCGACTCGTCGCTCTCCGTGCACCCGACTTCTGTCGCTGCTTGCATGGCGCGGCCGTCGGCATGGCAGTCTCGTCCACAAAAACGGGAGACGTGGTACGAGGCGGCGGTGTGGACGGCAGCAACGACGCCCGTGCGCTGCTCCTCGTTGAGCTGGCCTGGAGCGGCGAGTTGCTGAACCGCGCGCCGGCTTGGGGCGGCAACTGGCTCCGTCGGGCAAGGGGAGGGAGGTGGATCATCGAGCTGCATAGCTCGTATCCGGCGGGCTACCCAGCCGACTTGGATGCGGAATAACTACTCTTCGTAAGCCATTGTAAGAGTGGACAAAATGGTGGAGGAGTGATGTCTACTACATTAAGATGACAGCATGCGAGGCCGTTGATGTCTACTACACAAGCTCCTTCTTGTAGACGTTGTTGGGCCTGCAAGTGCACAGGTTTGTAGGACAGTAGCAATTTTCCCTCAAGTGGATGACCTAAGGTTTATCAATCCGTAGGAGGTGTAGGATGAAGATGGTCTCTCTCAAACAACCCTGCAACCAAATAACAAAGAGTCTCTTGTGTCCCCAACACGCCTAATACAATAGTAAATTGTATAGGTGCACTAGTTCGGCGAAGAGATGGTGATGCGAGTGCAATATGGATAGTAGATATAGGTTTTTGTAATCTGAAATAATAAAAACAGCAAGGTAACTAAAGATAAAAGTGAGCGTAAACGGTATTGCAATGATAGGAAACAAGGCCTAGGGTTCATACTTTCACTAGTGCAAGTTCTCTCAACAATAATAACATAGATAGATCATATAACAAGCCCTCAACATGCAACAAAGAGTCACTCCAAAGCCACTAATAGGAGAGAACAAACATAGAGATTATGGTAGGGTACGAAACCACCTCAAAGTTATTCTTTCGGATCAATCTATAAAAGAGTTCGTACTAGAATAACACCTTAAGACACAAATCAACCAAAACCCTAATGTCACCTAGATACTCCTTTGTCACCTCAAGTATCCGTGGGCATGATTATACGATATGCATCACACAATCTCAAATTCATCCAACCAACATAAAAGTACTTCAAAGAGTGCCCCAAAGTTTCTACCGGAGAGTCAAGAACGTGTGCCAACCCCTATGCATAGGATCCCAATGTCACGAAACCCGCAAGTTGATCACCAAAACATACAACAAGTGTCACATGATATCCCATTGTCACCACAGATAATCACAGCAAGACATACATCAAGTGTTCTCATAAAGACTCAATCTGATAAGATAACTTCAAAGGGGAAACTCAATTCATCACAAGAGAGTAGAGGGGGAGAAACATCATAAGATCCAACTACAATAGCAAAGCTTGAGATACATCAAGATTGTGCCATCGAGGGAACAAGAGAGAGAACACAAGAGAGAGAGAGAGATCAAACACATAGCTACTGGTACATACCCTCAGCCCCGAGGGTGAACTACTCCCTCCTTGTCATGGATAGCACCGGGATGATGAAGATGGCCACCGGTGATGGGTTCCCCCTCCGGCAGGGCGCCGGAATGGGCTCCCAAGAGGTTTTTGGTGGCTACAGAGGCTTGCGGCGGCGGAACTCCCGATCTATCTTCTGTTCTGGAAGTTTTAGGGTACGAGAGTATATATGGGTGCAGGGGGTACGTCGGAGGAGCTATGGGGGCCCCACGAGGCATGGGGGGCGCCCCCGGGGGGGTGGGCGCCCCCCCCCCCCACCCTCATGAGAACCTCCCGTATCTCCTGACGTGCACTCCAAGTCCATCGGGTTGCTTTCCTTCCAAAAATACCTTCTCCAGTTGATTTCGTTCCGTTTTGACTTCGTCTGATATTCCTTTTCCTCGAAACACTGAAATAGGTATAAAACAGCAAATCTGGGCTGGGCCTCCGGTTAATAGGTTAGTCCCAAAAATAATATAATAGTGGATAATAAAGCCCAATATTGCCAAAACAATAGATAATATAGCATGGAGCAATCAAAAATTATAGATACGTTGGAGACGTATCAAGGAGATAGGGGAGCGGCGGAGGTGTGCAATTCTTGGCCGGCGGTTGGCCTCGTTTAAATTGGAGATTAAATAGACGGCGGATGGGAGGAGCTCGGCCGGCGTTGTGTTTAACGTCGGCCCGGACATGAACAGACAGGTGTCTAGAGTGGGTTTCTCAGCTTCCACACGGGCGGGTTTCATGGAGGCGTTTGAATGCGGCACGGAGGCATGTTTAGCCGGGTGTGCCACGAGTGGCGCCCTCGACTCTGACCTAGGACACCGCACCGTTCTTCCATTGACGTGTTTGCTCTTTGGGTGCATGGCCTGCATGTCAGTGACCCAACGCAGGCAGCGCACAACAGAGGAACCTTTGGTGGGCCAGGGTGGTCAGAAGCGGGCATTTCATAAACCGATGATTGTTCATTGAGTGTGACGTCATCTTTTTCATGTAGTTAAGCCTACTATGTTGATAGCCCGTTCGATACATTGTGATTCATAAAGAGCGCTGCAAACATCAATGTTCTGCTTATCACAGATAAGATTGATTAATACACGTAACGATCCATGTCCTTAACAAAGGGTGCATGCACGTATAGGTTGAGCGTGTGTCTTGCATCGTGTGATGTGTGCATGCAGGCGTGCGAGTGTTGCGTGCATGGAAGGGTGCGTTTCAGTGTTGCATGCATGGGTGCATACGTGCGTGTGTTGATGAGTGCATGTGTACGTGTCAGTGTTGCACGCCAGCATGCGTGCGTGTGTACATTATGTGTATGTGTCAGTGTCGCATGCCTACATGCGTGCGTGTCTTGCGTGCGTGCATGTGTACGTGCGGGGTGAGGCTACACGTCAGTCGACTGACTTTTTCATCTCTGGTCATTAGATTTTCCAGCCGTTGGATACGAAATCAAGGGCCTCCAGTTTATCATCAAACTCCAACCCCCTGAGCCGCCAGCCACCACCGGCCGAACCGCCCGCCCCCGCCGCCCGTGGCCGGCTCGCCCTCCCCGAAACCACTCCCCACCGCTGGTCCACCGCCGCAGCCGGCCATCCCTCTAGCCCCCCATGCGCCGAGCTTTTTCTTCGGGGATCCCCACCCCCACCGCCCAATGAACGCCCCCCAACCGCCGGTCACTGCCAACCAGAGGTCTCACGACTTCGAATACCCACCGACCACTACTTTATTACCTGTCGGAGTAAATGACCACGGGTAGCCTAACCGGCTCCCTTTGATCATCAGAAAAACAACAGGCCGATCGGACCTTGAAGCGCCTAAGACGAGGGGCCGCCTTCCTCTGGCTGGCTATTGCCTAAGCCGGCTGGAGGAAGCCGGCCCGGCCATAAAACAACCTTTGGAGGGTGCCACGATCGAGGCGACTCCAAAGGTCGGCCCATGAAGGACCGACTCCAAGAAGACGGCCCATGAAGGGCCGACTCCCAGAAGACGGCCCATGAAGGGCCGACTCCAGGAAGCAGGCGGCCGAACGCCGCCTTCTAAAGACCATCACCCATAACGGTGACGGGGCGGGGCGTGGCTATAGCAAACCCTGCCACCCCCGAATCCCGGAAGATGCATGGCCACACTACGCCGTACGGGGCGGCCATGCCCCATCCGACGTGGCACTGTTGCCATGAGAATCATGACGCCATCCATGATGGGATGCCAGTAAGGCCCGCAGGCGGCGGGCCCCTTCGGTCAGAGAGACATCCGAAGGCGGCCTGGCTTCCCCCAGCCGGCCCAAGGCCGGGCCGGCTTCCAGTAGCCGGCTTGCTCCCCTCGGGGCACGCGCGCACCATTAAGTAGATGAGACGCGGTATGGCTACAGTGGGAGCCCGCAAGGCGGCTGCACTATAGCCATGCTTACCTCGACAGAACCCTCGTCATCAGAGGCGAGGCCATAGTAACCAGCCCCGACGGGACCCACCAGTCGGCAGCCCCCAGAAGTCGGCAGAGAAGACGGCGGTTGTAGACACTGACGGCCTGGGCCCGCGCCCGTCCGGATTACCATTGTATCCCCGGCTGGTAGGCCTATATAAACCCCCCGGGATTCCCATGCAAAGGGGTTGAACACTGAGAGTTTTAGACACCACCACTGGGAGAGGAGAGAGCTAGCCTTGCCCCTCTTCCTCCTGCCACCGAACAGCTCAAGGAGCATCTTGTAGCTACTTATTGGTCTAGTGATCATGCGGAGACCCCGCAGAGCAGCAGTAGGGGTGTTATCTCCATGGAGAGCCCCGAAGCTGGGTAAGATTCGCCGGCGTGCATGTCTTCGCCTCATCCCGTTTCCAGGCACCGGTGATATCTTACTGGCTCCCACAATGATAAGCCACCCGTTGGCATATGTTGCACCTACCACCCGACATTTGGCGCCCACCGTGGCGCCAGGTGCATCGTCATCCGGAGACCTGCTCTGGACGGGAACTCTTTTTCTCCCCAGCGAGTGTAGCCAGCCTGGCACGCCCGATGGCGCTTGCCCCGACGCGCTGCAAAGCGTCAACGACGTCTGCGCAACAAGCTGCCTCGCGGATCTCCTTGGCAAGGTTTAAATCTCCGACGATCCCGCATCCGACGCGGGCACCTGCTGCCCCGAAAGCTGCCTCGTCAGCCTCCTCGACCAACTCCACGTCTCCAGCGAGCCCACCGCGGACTTGGAGTCGCTCGGTTCCACCAACCGATGCTTGTCGACTCCGACACGGCATCGCTTGACGCCTTCCCCTCCGACGTGATCGTCTTCGACGATCCCCTCCCGCGAGCTAACAGTGGCGGCAGCACCGTCACTGAGGTGTTGGTCATTAGCCACGGAGCCGCCTCCGGCGAGAACACCCACGACGCCCTGCAAGCGGTGCTGCAGGACTTGTCCATCCCCATTCCAGCCGATGCCGACGCTGAGGCGCTGGAAGCTCGCCGCCTTGCCCTCGTCGCGGAGGGCCAGAAAATAAACACCATTAGACGCCTCACGGAGGCCCACCAGCGCGAGGTCGACCGTGCCGCCTTCGGCACGCCGCCTCCAGAAGGGCCAAGCCGAGTCGGTGCCGTCAAGAAACGCGGTGCAGCCATCACCAGCATGCTGGGTGCGGAGCGCCTGGTCTAAGCCACGCCCCTCGAGAATCTACGCGCTGCCCAGTCGATCGTTGACGAGCTCAACGGACTGGGGGCCGACGATCTCCCCTACATGACTAGACGCATCCAGCAACTGATCGACGCGGCTGCAGCGTGCTACGAAGCCGGCGTCCGAGCTGAAAGCCCCCCTCGCCGAGAACACGGTGCGACGTCACGTACGCCGACTGCGGGCGGCGCCCGTGCGAGACAAGAGGAGCCGGCTGCTAGCCGCAGCCGGACACGAATCACCATCGAGCGCGACGCGGAAGGCCGCCCCCGAGGCGTGGAGAGACGAGGCAATTTACCCCCTCCTCCACCTCGCGGGGAGAGATACCCCACCCCGCCGCCTATCGAGCATCCGACTCTCAACGGCCGACTTGGTCGCTGCGAAGGAGTCGGCGAGAACGATGCCCGCCATCGGATCGACCGCCTTGCGTGATCCCTGGCCTAGAAGAAGAAGATGATGTCGGCCCGCCTTGTTTCGGCCCCCGCATCCGCGACGAGCCCTTTCCCAAAGGGTTCTCGCTCCCGAGAGACACGCCCAAGTATAACGGCTCCGTGAAGCCGGAGGACTGGTTGATCGACTACTCCACCGCGGTTCGCATTGCAAACGGAAATCGGCATGTAGCCGTGAAGTATGTTCCCTTGATGCTCCAAGGCACGGCGCGCACCTGGCTCAACAGCCTCAAGCCCTACAGCGTCAACAGCTGGCTCGACTTCACGGAAGCCTTCATCCACAACTTCACCAGCACCTACAAGCGGGCACCCAAGCCCCGACAGCTCTCCTTGTGTGTACAAGGACCCGACGAGTTGACTCGTGACTACCTCACGCGTTGGGCGAGCTCTGAAACTCCTGCGAAGGGGTGCACGAGGTTCACGCGATCGAGTACTTCACGGCCAGGTGCCGAGAGGGCACCCTCCTCAAGCACCGCCTCCTCTGCGACGAGCCGACTACCCTTGATGAGCTATTGATCATTGCAGACAAATACGCCATGGCCGACTCCTCCATGAAGACCGAGCTCCGGGTCGACGCCTCTGGGAAAGTGCTTGCACCGGCTCCCAAGACGCCGGCTGGAGAGTCCACCCGGCGCCCGTACCAGAATGACAACAAGCGCAAGGCCCCGATGCCGCCTACCACTAGTCGGCAGGTGGCAACGGTCGAAGAAGAGCAGTCTGAGGGACGGCCGGCTCCCAAGAAACCGAAGGGCGGCAGGCCGGCTTGGCAGTCGGCTTTCTCCTACGAGCAAACCCTTGATGCCCCCTGCAAGTTCCACAGCGGCGCGAAGCCGTCCAACCATACGACCCGGAAGTGCCATTGGCTCACCCGAATCACCAAGGCGAAGGGCTTTTGCCGCCTCCGCCTGCGGGCCAGCCGCCTCCCGCCCCCAGCAGCCGGCCGCTCGGCCCGCAGTCGAAGCCGTCCACGACGAGTTCCCTGACTAGCATGCCGCCTACGTCATCTTCACAAGCCAACCAGATGACCGGCGAAGCCGGCGCCGACAACAGCAAGAAGTCAACGCGGTTGCTTCTAATAACCCTGAGTTTATGCACTGGTCCGAGAAACCCATCAGCTCGAGCCGGGACGACCACCCGGCGGTGATGCCATCTCCTGGCCCCTATGCCCTCATTTTGGAGGCTACCTTGGCGATGGAGAGGCGCGCCGCTCGTTTCTCCCACGTGCTGATAGACGGCGGGAGCAGTATCAACATTCTAGACCAAGACACCATGGAGAAGCTCGACATCAAGCCGAGGCACCTCATGCCTAGCCGGATCGTGTTCCATGGCATCGTACCCGGCCTGTCCTGCGCACCAATCGGCATGATCAAGATAGATGTCCTCTTTGGAGACAAGGATCATTTCCGTCGAGAGGCAATATGGTTCGAGGTGGTGGATTTGGAGAGCCCGTACCACGCACTGCTTGGCCGACCAGCATTGGCCAAGTTTATGGCTGTGCCCCACTATGCCTACCTCAAGATGAAGATGCCGAGTTCCAAGGGCATTATCACCATAGCCGGAGACTACAAGAAGTCCTCTGAGTGTGCAGCTGCCAGCAGTCGCCTGGCCGAGTCCCTCGTGATTGCCGAAGAAAAGAAGATGCTGGACCGAGTTGTGGCCTTGGCTGGCAGGCAGTCGGCTCTGTCTCCTGACCCCAAAGAATGTGAAGCTCAAGGTTCTTTTCATCCGGCCAAAGGGACAAAGAAGATACCCCTGGACCCGGAGCACCCTGAGAGGCACGCCGTCATAGGCACAGGCCTTGACAGCAAAAAGGAAGGTGAGCTCGTCGATTTCCTCCATGAGAATCGAGACGTCTTTGCATGGTCTCCCAAAGACATGCCGGTTGTCCCGACGGATTTCGCCGAGCACAAACTACACGTCTGATCTGACGCAAAGCCGGTCAGGCAGCCCTTGCGCCGCCTATCGGAAGAGAATAGAAGAGTAGTCGGAGAAGAGATAGCCCGGCTTCTGGTAGTCGGCTTCATTATGGAAGTGTTCTTTCCAGAATGGCTTGCCAACCCGGTCCTCATGCTGAAGAAGAACAAGCAGTGGCGCATGTGTATCGATTACACCAGCATCAACAAAGCCTGCCCCAAAGATCCATTCGCCCTACCAAGGATTGACCAAGTGATAGACTCCACAGCCGGATGCGAGCTGTTGAGTTTTTTGGATGCTTATTCCGGCTACCGCCAAATAAAGTTTAACCCGGCTGATCGCCTGAAGACCGCCTTCATCACCCCATTCGGAGCTTTCTGCTACCTGACTATGACATTCGGCCTGAGAAATGCCGGTGCCACTTTTCAGCGTTGCATGCAGAAATGCCTCCTCAAGAAGCTCGACAGAAATGCCCATGTCTACGTAGACGATGTTGTGGTGAAGACAGAAAAACGCGGCACCCTACTGGAAGACCTCAAGGAAACCTTTGAGAACTTGCGCCGGTTTCAGATCAACCTCAACCCGGAGAAATGTGTGTTCGGAGTACCAGCCGGCCAACTTCTGGGCTTTCTGGTCTCCGAACGCGGCATTGAGTGCAACCCAGTGAAGATCAAGGCCATAGAGAGAATGAAGGTCCCTACCAAGCTGCGAGACGTCCAAAAGTTCACTGGATGCCTGGCATCTTTGAACCATTTCATGAGCCGGCTCGGAGAGAAGGCTCTTCCCCTCTACCGACTTATGAAGAAGTCGGCTCACTTTGAATGGAATGACCAAGCGGATCAAGCTTTCCACGAGTTGAAGAAGATGTTGTCCACGCCGCCTGTCTTGGCGGCCCCAACTGAGAAGGAGCCCATGCTCCTCTACATCGCCGCCACCAGTCGGGTGGTCAGCACAGTCATCGTGGTCCAGCGCCCAGAAGAAGGCCGAGCTCAGCTAGTCCAGAGGCCGGAATATTATTTGAGCGAAGTATTGTCCACCTCCAAGCAGAACTACCCACACTATCAGAAAATGTGCTATGGTGTGTACTTCGCCTCCAAGAAACTCAAGCCCTATTTTCAAGAACATCCCACCACGGTCGTGTGCACTGCCCCGCTTGCCGAGATCATAGGCAGCCGAGATGCATCCGGCCGAGTGGCAAAATGGGCCATTGCGCTGGCTCCATACACGATCTACTATCAGCCCCGCACCACGATCAAGTCCCAAGCACTGGCCGACTTTCTCATTGACTGGGCTGAGACCCAGTACCTGCCGCCGGCTCCGGACTCCACCCATTGGCGGATGCATTTTGACGGATCCAAGATGCGCACCGGCTTGGGAGCCAGCATTGTCCTCACCTCTCCCAAAGGCGACAAACTCAGATATACATTGCAAATCCACTTTGCCGCCTCCAACAATGTGGCCGAGTACGATGCGCTCATACACGGGCTCCGGCTAGCCAAGGAACTCGGCATCCGCCGGATCCTGTCTTATGGCGACTCGGACTTAGTGGTGCAGCAATCATCCGGCGACTGGGACCCTTAAGATGCAAACATGGTGAGCTACCGCTTCCTTGTCCAGCAGCTCAGCGGATATTTCGAGGGGTGCGAGTTCCTTCACGTGCCGCGGACCGATAATGAGCAAGCAGATGCCCTGGCACGGATAGGCTCCACTCGACAAGCTATACCAACCGGCGTCGCCCTCCAGCGCCTCCTCAAGCCATCTGTCAAGCCGTCTCCGGAATCCAGTTCCATCTTCGTGCCGCCTAACCCCGACGCAGTCGGATCCGACTTTGGGGACCAAGCAGGCGGCCCGGGGACTTCGGCAGCCGGCTCGGGGACTTCCATAGTCGAACCCGGCCCGGGGACTGCCATAGCCAAACCCGGCCCGGGGACTGTAGTGGCACAACAGGCGGAGGCCGACCCCAACTCCTCACAACCCAGCCCGCCCATCCTGGTTGCAGTAGCTGTCTTGACAGTGGAAGAAATCACAGCTCCATCGTGGGCTCAGCCCATCCTCCGGCTTCTGGTGAATGGAGAACTACCGACTGATGAGATCTCGGCCAAACAAGTCCAACGCCAAGCCGGAGCCTACACAATAATGAATCGAGAGCTAGTCAGGCGCAGCATTACCGGAGTCTTTCAATGCTGCGTCGAACAAGAGAGGGGCATAGCAATCCTCGAAGACATCCACCAAGGCGAATGCGGCCACCATGCCGCCTCCAGAGCGCTCATCACCAAAGCCTTCCGCCATGGATTTTTCTGGCCGGTTGCATCGGATGATGCCAAGGAACTAGTCAAACACTGCAGAGGGTGCCAAGTCTTCGGCTCCAAGCAACACCTGCCGGCTTCTGCACTCAAGACCATCCCCATCACTTGGCCATTTGTCGTCTAGGGACTGGACATGGTCGGACCATTCAAGACGGCGCGCGGTGGCATGACACATCTGCTTGTCGCCGTAGAAAAATTCACCAAGTGGATCGAAGCAAAGCCAATCAAGAAGTTGAATGGCCCGACTGCCGTGACATTCACTGCCGACATTACAACCCGGTACGGCGTTCCACACAGCATCATCACCGACAACGACACAAATTTTGCCAAGGGAGCATTGGCACGTTTCTGTGCAACACATGGCATCCGACTGGACTTAGCGTCCGTTGCCCACCCACAGTCAAACGGCCAAGTCGAGCGAGCAAACGGCCTCGTTCTCTCCGGCATCAAGCCCCGACTGGTCATGCCGCTGGAGCGTTCGGCCGGCTACTGGCTCGACGAGCTGCTGGCCGTCCTCTGGAGCCTGCGCACTACTCCGAACAAATCGACCGGCTTCACCCCCTTCTTCCTTGTATATGGTGTTGAGGCTATCATCCCAACTGACATCGAGTTCGGCTCACCTCGAGTCACCATGTACACGAAGGCGGAGGCCAAGGAAGCAAGAGAAGACGGTGTTGACTTGCTGGAAGAAAGCCGGCTGTTAGCCCTCAGCCGGTCCGCCATCTACCAGCAAGGACTACGCCGGTACAATAGTGGGAGAGTGAAGCCAAGAACCTTCCAAGAGGGAGACCTTGTGCTCCGGCTAACCCAGCGAACAGCCGGCCAGCACAAGCTCTCAGCCCCTTGGGAAGGTCCCTTCGTCATCAGCCGAGCTTTGGGAAACGACTCCTATTACCTAATCGACGCACAGAAGCCGAAGGCACGCAAGAGAGACGACTCCGGCAAGGAGTCGGAGCGCCCGTGGAACGCCAATCTTCTTCGAAGATTTTACAGTTGAAATGCAGTATGTATCACGCTATCTTTTGTATTAAGTATGAGACAACGGGCCCCCGAGGAGTTCTCGGGGACTGCCCTATTTTATCTATGTATGTCGGGTATCACTCCCATGATTACCCTACTACACTTACTTTCTCTGTCCGGCACCGGGTTCGACTAAAGTCGGCCAGGGGACTTGCCGCCTTGAGTTATGTCCAAGTTCTACCTGCAGTCAGACAAGTAATGTGCCGGCACCCAAGCCCTCTCTTGCGAAAGTCACAGCTCGAAGAATCAGCTGCCCGACTAGCAAGAGCTAAAGGCAGAAAGGATGCCCACATGAAAAATGGCTAAGGACTAACGAACTTACATAACACAAGCCGGCTTCCCCCATTGCCAACCGACTGTCGAAGCAGTCGGCTGGACGGCTTCTTTTCCTACTCGGCCAAAATCTAAGAAAGCTTGAACCTTTGCCTTCCTAGACGGCCGAACTCCTTACCCAGCCACAGATTGCAGAGCAGCTGTCCGGCTGGGAAGGCGGCAACCAAGGGAAGGCGGCAAAGGAAGAAAGCTGAAAGATAAAAAGCAAGTTGGAATGGAAGCCAAACACATGCATGATAATATTTACATCATAGAGCCTTCGAAAGGCCGGCGTTCAACGAAGTTTGAATACACCCCCAGTGGGTGGAATTGCACAAAATAACAAGTTTGTCCAAAGAGTAACCAGCAGGAAAGTAAATGGCAAATCAAGCCAAGGGAGCGCCTGGAGCTTCAGGGAGAACGGTAGAGACAGTGGTGTTGGCTGGAGGGGTGGCCGGCTGGCGAGTCTCGGCCTGGTCGTCGCCAGCGGCAGGCGGAGCGTTTGCACGCGCCTCTTTGCTGGAGGCACGGTCAGGTTGAGGCTGGCCGGCCGCTCCAGCATCCGGCTCAGCATCCTCGCCCTCTTCCTCCTCCTCCTCCTTGCCCTCGTCGCTGGAGTCGATCTCCTCCACTGAGTCCTCGCCGTCGGCTGGGTTCAGCCCGAACCAGTCCTCCAGCTGCGCGATGTCGTCCTTGTTCACCTCAAGAGCAAAGATGCTGGTGTCGGTGAAGTCGGCGATCGCCAAGGCACGCTGGATGATAGCCGGCCGCACCGCCTCCAGCTCCTCGTCGGCCTCCTGCTGCCAGGTGCGCAGCTAATCCAAGCTCAGCCCTGAGTACCAAGCCCGGACGAACTCCAGTGCCCGTCGAGCGCCGGATCGAGCTGCTGAAGCCTTCCAAGCCTCGAGGCGGCCGACGGCTACCTCCAGCCAGTCGGCAGTGCGGCTGGGGGTGCGAGGGATTACCTCACCAGGCCAAAGGGCGGCCAGCACTTGCGCCCCGGCACACTGGAGCCGGTGGAGCATGTGGTAGGCCGGCTGGAGGTGGACCTCGATCGCCAGAAGCTACTCCTCAAGCGACCGGTTAGCACCCGGCGCGATCTCAACCCCAGCCTGCCGCTGAGCCTCTCGGTGGGCTTCGATGGCTTGGTTGGCAGCGACGGAGTGGCCAGGAAAGTACTCTGCACAAAGAAGAAGAAACAGAGCAAGTCAGGAGATAAACCGACTTGCAGAGACAAGCAAAGAGTGAAGGAGAAGGCGGCCTACCGTCGACCAAGTCCTCGACACGGTCGTAGCCTTCGCTCAGGGCTTGCCTCGCCTCGGCCCAGCCCGCCGCCTCGGTCTTGAATTCGGCTTTGAGGGTGGCCTCGCTGTCCTGGGCCGCCTTCAGGGCCGCTTGGTGGCTTTCCTCCTGGTCGGCCAGCCTCTTGGCCAGGCGGTCACGCTCCTGGGCCAAGGCATTGAGCTCGCCCTCCTTGGTGCGAAGGGCGGTCTGGTCGATACCCAGCTGCTGCCTCAAGTCGGCGTTGGTTCCTACCAGTATGGAAACATGAAAAAAGATAAGAAAGAAATCGGCAAGAAAGATCCGACCCGACTGCTCGGCAGTCGACCCGAATCTCGGGGACTACACCTAGTGGGTGCGCTGACGCGCCCCCACATGAGATGAAAATACAGAAACACTCACGCCGGCTCTCCGTCAGATCGGTGGCCCTCCTGTCTGCCTCCCGGACCTGGGAGTTGAAGGTAGCGGCGTGGAGGTTGTGGTAATCCTGCAAACAGGATGAAGAAGCAAGCAAGTTAGCAAAACGAGTCTTCAAAGAAGTTCCAAGCCGCCTGCTCAGCAGCTGGCTCGGAACTCGGGGACTACACCCAGTGGGTGCGCTGACGCGCCCCCACGGATAGAAATCAAGAGCAAAGAACTCATCCGAACGACCGCCCGCGTCGCAAGAAATTCTCGGGTACATTGTTGCAGCGCGGTGGCTACGGCCTGAAGCCAGCTGCGGACGTCTTGCGCCGCCAAGTTAAGCGCGGCTGTCCCGCCGCCCTGCGTCCACCCTGGCGAGCTAGTGGTGGCCGACTCCAGTTCATGCGACAGCGAGCTGGAGGAGGCCGCCCTCTGATGATCCGGCTCCGAAGCCGCCCTCACCACGCGCCGGCGAGCCGGCGCCCGAACCACAAGATCCGCCTGCGCAGTCGGCTGCTTAGGTAGCACCTCAGGCTGACCGCCTTGACCGGTCCCGGCCGACGGAGGCAGCACCACTCCTCCCTCCAAGATGATCACGTCGCTCTCCTCCCTCTCCACCACCAGCTGGTTGCGGCTAATTTCCTCCGGCGGGGGCTGCGGGGCGTCTGGGGGCGCTGAGCGGAGGGGGATGACGAGCTGCGGAGGCTGCCCTTACTGGGCCTCCGCCGTCTTCTCCGCGGCCTCGGCCTCCGCCCGGGCCCTGGCCGCTGCGTCGGCCTGTGCCTCGGCCGACTCCACCGTCGTCTCTAGGGCCGGCTCGGCGGCGGCCGCCCTCCTCTCCTCTGCCTCTCGCGCGTTCCGCTCTGTCGCCGCCTGAAGCTCGGTGCGGGGAACCACGCGGCGGGAACCTGCAGACCCTCCCGCTCCGCCGAGTAAGGAGGCGGCGGTAGTTCGCTCAAGGGTGAGCGGAGCCCTGGTTGACAAACAGAAGGCAAAACTTAGAAGAACTTCAAATGAAGACAAGAAAGGAAGATGTGTAAAGATCAGAACTTACGCTGAGAGTGCATGCGGCTGCTTCACCACTTTGCGAAAGCGGGCCGCCTTCGCGGCCGCCTCGTCCCGCTTAGTTGCTCCCGCGAGCATCCTAGGCCTCTTCGGTCGGCCGCCGACGGAAGTCGGCACCCCTCGGCGCTTTAGTACACCGCCTCGTGCAGCCGGCCCACCAGATAGACCGGCGCCTTGGGGGTCGGACGCCGGCTGGCGACGTGGGGTGAGGTTGGCTTCGTCATCTTCAGGCCAATCGTCGAAGCTGGCGGTGAAGCCGGAGACGCCCATCTCGTCGCCGCCCCCCGCGGCGTCTTCGTCTAGGGCGACGGCCCCCAAGTCGACATCGTCAGGGTCGTCCGCCTCGCGGTCGGGGGCGAACTCGCGTTCTGGCTTGCGGTCTCGGCCGGAGGATGAAGAAGTGGATTCTGGTTTAAGACATACCGATGGATCAAGAGTCGGCCCGGAAAAGAATTCGGCAACGAGTAAAGAGAGAAACTTACCATGGGTGGCGGATTGGCGAGAGAGAATGGCGCCATGCCATACTGCCAGTCCGGCTTGAGCTTGCAGTTGGCGATATGGTTCACCATGTAGGACACCTCGTCATGAGGCATCTCCCTGGTGCTGAGCCGGCTTGGGTTGAAGCGGCCGCTCATCTGACAGATCAGATGAGGGCGGCCTTGAAGCGGAAGGACCCGACGCTCAAGTCAGGCCCGGTCAGGCGGTCCGACTGGATGAGCACCCGAAGGCGGGCGACGGCTCCGGCTCCAGCCGGCGTCAGCGATCCGGCCCGGTAGGACCATGTGGCCGGCCTCCCAGCCGGCGGGACGGCTACGTAAGCCGGCAAGTTGACGTAGTCTCCATTCGGGGCAACATTCTTTACATAAAAGTAAGACCATTGCCAGAGCTTCACCGACTGGATCAGCGTGATGGCAGGAAAGGGGTTGTCGGCGACGGACCGCCTTATGGCGATGAAGGCACTGCACTGAGCCGGCATGCTGGCGACGGCCGTGCCGAGCTTGGACTGGAAGAACTCCCCCCAGAGCTCGATGGTGGGGAGGATGCCGAGGAAGCCCTCGCACAGAGATACGAAGGCCGACAGCAGCACCACCGTGTTGGGGGTGAGGTGGTGCGGCTGGAGCTGGTAGAACTCGAGGAACGCGCGGAAGAAGCCACTGGCGGGGAGGCCGGCGCCACGCATGCAGTGCGAGTTGAAGATCACTCGCTCACCTTCCTCCGGCGCCAGCGAGATCTCCCTCGCCAGCGCGAGGCAAACTTGCACGAGGTCTTCGCTCGGCAGCCGCCGCGTCTTGCGGAGAAAATCTATGTGGTCGTCGCGGATGATGGAGCCGTCCCAAGAGCTCGACGTCGGAGCCATGGCGGCGAGCGCGACGACGAGAAGCGCCCGGCGCGGAGGTTGCAGGCCTACGGCACGCTGGGAGGAAGAGGACGCCGAGGCAGGGGCGCGGTGAGGAACTGCTGTGGTGAGACGGAGGAAGAAGGAGGCAGGGCGAGGGCGAGCGTGCGAACTACTGCTGCTCCCCCTCCCCGCTCCTACTTATAGCCTCGCGCGGCGAAGCCAAGGAGGCAAGGCGCGGGAGGGGCGTGGGATTAACTGCGCCCACTCCCCCACCCCCCGCGGTTATCGCACCTTAATGACGAGTGGGAACCGCTTCCGGAAGACGTGCGGTCGGTTCGGGCCGCAGGAGATCCGCGTGCGGGCCGAGGCGCGGGAGCGGCGGGCCCTGGCCTGCAACGGCGTCCCGTCACGCGCGTGGGCTGGCAGGCCCTGCCAGCTGAGGGGTACCACGTGGCGCGCAGAAGGCGAGCGGTCAGCCCGCCGTTCGGTTTGCGCGCCCGTTGGTTCCAGCCTTCGAATTTTTGGGAAAGGTTCGCTGAAAAGGCACGCAAGGGAGGCCGGCTCCTGGCAGCTGGCTCCTCGGGATAGGAAGCTGGCCGGGCTTCACGATTCCCTCTTCAGCCGTGAAGCCCAACCAGCTTCTGGGACTACTATCGGAGTAAATGACCACGGGTAGCCTAACCGGCTCCCTTTGATCATCAGAAAAACAACAGGCCGATCGGACCTTGAAGCGCCTAAGACGTGAGGCCGCCTTGATCCGGCCGGCTATCGCCTAAGCCGGCTGGAGGTAGTCGGCCTAGCCATAAAACAACCTTTGGAGGTCTCCACGATCGGGCCGACTCCAAAGGTCGGCCCATGAAGGACCGACTCCAAGCAGACGACCTATGAAGGGCCGACTCCCAGAAGACGGCCCATGAAGGGCCGACTCCAAGAAGCAGGCGGCCGAACGCCGCCTTCTAAAGACCATCACCCATAACGGTGATGGGGCGGGGCGTGGCTACAGCAAACCCTGCCACCCCCGAATCCCGGAAGATACATGGCCACAGTACGCCATACGGGGCGGACATGCCCCGTCCGGCGTGGCACTGTTGCCATGAGAATCATGACACCATCCACGACGGAATGCCAGTACGGCCCGCAGGCAGCGGGCCCCTTCGGTCAGAGAGACATCCGAAGGAGGCCCGGCTTCCCCCAGCTGGCCCAAGGCCGGGCCGGCTTCCAGTAGCCGGCTTGCTCCCCTCGGGGCACGCGCGCACCATTAAGCAGATGAGACGCGGTATGGATACAGTGGGAGCCCGCAAGGAGGCTGCACTGTAGCCATGCTTACCTCGATAGAACCGTCGTCATCAGAGGCGAGGCCATAGTAACCAGCCCTGACGGGACCCACCAGTCGGCGGGCCCCAGAAGTCGGCGGAGAAGACAGCGGTTGTAGACACTAACGGCATGGGCCCGCACCCGGCCGGATTACCATTGTATCCCCGGGGGTAGGCCTATATAAACCCCCCGGGATTCCCATGCAAAGGGGTTGAACACTGAGAGTTTTAGACACCACCACCGGGAGAGGAGAGAGCTAGCCTTTCCCCTCTTCCTCCTGCCACTGAACAGCTCAAGGAGCATCTTGTAGCAACTTATTGGTCTAGTGATCATGCGGAGACCCCGCAGAGCAGCAGTAGGGGTGTTATCTCCACGGAGAGCCCCGAAGCTGGGTAAGATTCGCCGGCGTGCATGTCTTCGCCTCATCTTGTTTCCAGGCACCGGCGATGTCTTACTGGCTCCCACAATGATAAGCGACCCGTTGGCATATGTCGCACCTACCACCCGACATTACCATTTCTGTCCTTCATATACGCGTTGACGGGTGGGCCCTATGGTAATGTGCGCTGCTGAATGTGGACCGTTTGACTGGTCAATTGATCGTGTTATCAACAAATTATGGAACTGTATGGTGAGCCAGTGACCGTATGATCACCCTAAAATGTAGTCCTATTTTATTAACACAGTACAGACTCAAACTACCATTTCTCTCTTTCATATACGGGCTGACAGGTGGGCCCCACGGTTATGCGCCCCGATGGTGCAACACTAGTTGTGTTGTTTGACTGGTCAATTGATTGTGTCATCAACAAAATACGGAGTTGTACGGGTGATCCAGTGACCGTATAATCATGACATGTATTTGTTTAACACGGTACAGACACAAGGGCTCATATATACGCGCAAGCACTCACCCCTATAAGCGCATACACGTGAACCCTACCCCTATGAGCACCTTCGAGAGAGTGGGCCAGCATATATGATCTTGAGATTTTACGAAGTCACCACAGGTGCCTCGTAGTCGAGTGGAACGTCTCCTCCCACTGAACGTACATCGCCGGAAAATAATGAAATTAACACAAGATAAATGTGAGCATCGGAACTTTAACCTTGGTGGGCTCGAGAAACCACTGTCCTTTAACCATCCAACCACATGTTGGTTAGCATGACAAAATGTATGTCGTGACCTTGATGAGCTTATTCTGAAGTCCAGTGACCATATCGTGCTTTCGCTTCAAATACAATGACCGTAAGTGTCGTCAACAAAATACAGAGCACGCATCAAATGCAAAGTCCATCAGTGTCATCAACAAAATATGGAGACGTATCGTGAGCTAGATACCATTGTACTATTGTATATGCTTATTTTCTTAGTGGCCGATTGCGTGTGTGGTGTGGTGGGCACATCATTTCTAGTTGTGGTGGGTCAACATGAAGACTCATGGGTCGGTTCCATCCTGCGCCACATATAGGTTGGACCGAGACGTGTTATACGAAGACCCATGTGGAGGACTCGGCGTACAACACAAAGCTACCAGAGTCGCGGAGGACTCTATCCCCACTAGTGATAAGCCGACTATATATGATTTGTAACCCTAGGCCCTTAGTATGTTATACAAGCTTGGGGGCTAGTTCATCGATAGTATACACACACGCACAATGCCTGGTATTCACGTGTACTTTGTACACACCCCTATCACTAATATACAGTACCAGGAGTAGGCTCTTTCTTCAACTACAAGGGTCCGATCCGAACTAGGGTAAAACTTTGCCTCGTATTACCATCCAGCCTAACAGCCAGGGATATCCTACCGAATGATATGATGAAATCATATCTGCCAACTACTATTAGAGAGGTGT